>NW_026945917.1:117893-122893 GCF_034702125.1 Engraulis encrasicolus
AAACCCCCAACCCCTTCCCCCCTGGTTCATGCGATGTTTTGTCTTCAATGCTTATGCTAAATATGAGGTTTTTTGGTACTGTGTCTTGATGTTAATGTACTTGTAAATGTACAATGTGGAGCCATAGAATCGTTTTTTTATCCTCATTCCTACCCTATTGTGTACCATTCTGAGCTACTGGTGGTGGAGGTGTGTTTAAATGGCGGCGCTCGTATGAGCAGCGACCTGAGAGTACTTGTACAGTGTATTCTTAAACGCAATTTCGTTGTCAAAACTCGTTTTGGTCAATGACAAATAAAAGCTCTCTCTTGATTCTCTTGAGACTGTTAGTATAAGTATGCGTATATGATTTCATGCAATATACTGTACCGAAGCCATTCCATGAATTGGTTAATGACCATATTAATTTGGCAGAAATAACTTTGGGCCCTATCAGAAAAAATGTTAGATTAGATTACATTACATTACATTACCTTTATTGTTTACATAAAACCTCAAGTGTATGCTTTTACATAATATACCATAACCATTCCATAAATTGGTTAGTATCCGTATTAATTTGGGACAAAACATGTTTGGAATGTTTGGAAATGTAATGGTGACGGGATGCAGAAATAATCATGGGCCCCAGCAGAAAATGTCTGTGAACCACCTGGTGTACAGTAAGGAGGTATTTGGTATTTGGAGTACAGTAAAGGGATGGGATTTTGAGGTTGAGGTCAGTTAGGTTGTGTGTAGAAGCACCTGGTCTGGGAACCACCTGGTGTACAGTAAGGAGGTATTTGGCATGGTAGTTGTGGAGTACAGTAAAGGGATGGGATTTTGAGGTTGAGGTCAGTTAGGTTGTGTGTAGAACCACCTGGTCTGGGAACCACCTGGTGTAGAGTAATGGCCTACATACTGTATCAGCAGACTTCAGAACAGGTCAGAGCCCCATCTGGGTCATATGCACTTCAGTCTGACAGGCAGCTGACAGCTTTGGCAGAGCCTGGGATGAAGTCATTCAAAATGCCCCCCTCCCCCACCCAATACATACAGTGTAATGAGGACCCAGTTCTGGGCCCCCTATGTTCCCTGGCTCCTATGTTCCCGTACTGACAGGTTTGGGTTAGGGATGGGTTTTGGTCTATGCAGATTAACTTTCTCTGGTGACCTGGGGAACATCTTGTTAGTATGGTCCCCTGAGAAGCAGACGAGGTAAGAGGAAAGCTGCCAATCACCCCCACAGGAGGATGAAACTGATGTGGTATTCATGTACAGATGGATGAGAGTCCATATTGGCTGTAGTATTCATGACATCACTAATATGCAGATGGATGAGAGTCCATATTGGCTGGTTATTACAGATGGATGAGAGTCTATATTGACTGTGGTATTAATAACAATATCACTAATATACAGATGGATGAGAGTCCATATTGGCTGTAGTATTCATGACAATGTCACTAATATACTATTAAATTCAATTCATTCTTTATTCCAGACTCAGGGGGATCCATACCACATTAAAAAAGACAAAGCATCACAACACAGAACATATCTTATATTAAAAAAAAAAAACCCGGAACAACTGACAAAGAAAAAGAAGGGGGAACAAAAAATACCAAAAAAAACACAGATATATCATAATTCTCAAGTCATTGTCCCACATACAAGCATGCTCGCCAGTGATTCCACATGTTTGAGAAGAGTCTCACAGAGCTACATTTAGGGCTGGCCAGGACAGGCATGGTATCATACAGATGAGAGTCTATATTGGCTGGTTATTACAGATAGATGAGAGTCTATATTGGCTGGTTATTACAGATGGATGAGAGTCTATATTGGCTGGTTATTACAGATGGATGAGAGTTTATATTGGCTGGTTATTACAGATGGATGAGATTCTATAATGGCTGGTTATTACAGCTGGATGAGAGTCTATAATGGCTGCTTATCACAGGTGGATGAGAGTCTATATTGGCTGGTTATTACAGATGGATGAGATTCTATATTGGCTGGTTATTACAGATGGATGAGAGTCTATATTGGCTGGTTATTACAGATGGATGAGAGTCTATATTGGCTGGTTATTACAGATGGATGAGAGTCTATATTGGCTGGTTATTACAGATGGATGAGAGTCTATTTTGGCTGGTTATTACAGATGGATAAGAGTTTATATTGGCTGTTTGTTGTGGATCACTGCAGTGTGTCCAGCTGCATTATTTCATCTCATCTCATTTGGCTGAAAAGTTTAACTATGAAACACATATTGACAATCTTCCTAAAAAGCTCTAGATCAAAACTGAGTTTTTATTTTATTTTCTTGAAAAAATGTTTTCCTGCCAGAAATGTTGGGCAACATGAAAGATTCGAACCTTGGGCCTACTTAAAGGAAAACGTCGGAAATTTTCAATTTTCCTATTTTTGATGACACATGTCCCCAAAAATCGATTTCTCATCTTTTTTACATTTTTAACCCGTAGCTTTGCGCTTCCAGATTTTTTTTTTACTACTAGCCATGGGTGCAGCTATTTTCAGCAACATATTACGTCAAAAAGAAAATTGTATTTGTGCAGCAGATCAATTCTACTAGTTCTAGAACTGTGGTGGAAGGCTAGAGAATGATTTGGGTGAAGACAGCGCTGTCACAACGCGCTAGCACCAAGGACAGCGGTCATTCATTTGTTCACAGCAAAACCCAAATGAGAGGGCAACGAAACAGTCCAACATAATTTATCCTCTGATATGAATCCTAATATCAACTTTATAATAAATTGCAGCCCATTGCTGGTTTGTAGGCCTATGCTATGAATGTTGTGACTTCCCCCCCCCTAACTTCTGCACGCTGGTAGGCCTTGTTGTCACGGCAGTAAGCAGTCAAATATTTAGCGACACAAAGGGATGAATCGGACGGCTTTATCCGAATAAAGCAGTCGTGACAATTCTGGAGTTATGTTTGTGAAACATAGCCCTACACTATGTCCAACAATTTGGCTTCATGCCGTCTGTCAAGTCTGCTGGCTAACCAGAAACATCTCAACACACTAGCCTACATTACACGATTTGCAGTAGTCTACCAACCTGCGTTTCCTTGTGCTTATCCTGTCGCTAAAAAGGGGGGTTAAACTGTATTTCGTAGGCTAATGAAAATATACGGTCTCTTTCTAACCAAGATCTTGGCGATTTACAATGCCATTCCGAGATGGGATAGCATCATCACCATCCCTGTTTTATGGCCCATGTTTTAAAATTGTTTTCTATCTTCCTGACAGCCATCTCATTCAGTTTTAAAACTATATGCAAAGTGCAACTATTTTTTACTCGTCTGTATGCTCGAACGTAGGCACAATTTACGCTCCCGTTGGAAATTATGACCAGCTGGTGCAACCCACAGCAGAAGTCTGGGTACTCGTACAGTCTGAAAATATGGACGTTGTGGCGCATCATTTACAGATGCTGCGTTGTCCAACGAAGCGAAAACTACCCCACTTCATTCTCACTGAAATGAAGTTGATAAGCAACATAACAATGTGCAGTCTTTTAGACGCACACGAAAAGCTCATGACAAGCACAAGGCAAACTTTGTTCTGTTACCAATTTATTTACCGCAACCTCTGGTCCCACGAGCGGATCCAAGACTGTTTCCAAAAGTACAGTACACAAATTCTAACAACTAAGCTTACACAAAAACGAGCCGTGTCGGCAAGCTTCAACGGAGAGGTTTTGGGAAGAAATGAACTCTTTCACGAGGGTTGTTATTAGGGAAAAGAACAACTTTCAGTTACCATTATAAATATGCTCGCCAGTGGTTTACGCCGATCCCATCCTCTAGCGACTACTAGAGCATAATTAGGCTAGTCTATGAATTATGGCAGAGCCTAGGTTAGCCAACTCGGGAGGTAAGAAGATGATGCTTTGTCATCATGACTAAATGCACGGACGTGCCACGCTCAGATAATTCATGACACGACTTCCAGAGCCCAATTTCACAAATAATGAATATAATTATGCTACTAGTAGGCCTAGGTTAAAATACTTGTCTGTGACCAATGACTTCATTTTGGCTGTAGGCAACTAGTCTATTTTGCCAGTCACCGACATTTCAGGAGCACGTTATAACAGTGCCATTGTAAGTTTGCAACACATCGCAACATGCAAGTTTGCAAAAAAAAATTTCGAGGAAAAAAAAAATATCCTGCTCCCCACAAGCTTTGTCATTATTTGAGAGCATGCAACCATCACCGGAGTTTCGCTAACAAGCTAGCCAAAGCCCATCTACTGCACAAGAAATGTCAGATTATTACAGACTGACAATACATTTGATAATTTTTGAACGTAACGTAGGCAACCAGTTTGTCCACAAGAGTTTTCCCAGCGTATATTTGATGCTATTTTGAAGGTCCACGGTGATCAGCCTGATTCCTTCACAGTAAACGGTAAACAACCAAAGTTGCATACCTTATCTCATCCGAGGGGAACGTCCAAAATGTCCATAGCGTACGAGGATCCTGTCTTGTTTAATAAATATCCTCCTCAGTCAACTATCTCCGGGTCCGAGTCAGAACAATAAAGTTCGCAATTTGCTATTGTCACTGCTTTCCATTTCTGTAGGTAAATAAACGAGCTGTCAAGTGAAGGGGTCACTTCTGCATGAGCGTCAAGCTAAACGGGTCAAGTAGGGGTCACTAGAGAAATTACAGATGAGAAGCCTCATTCCCATTGTAGCCAGTAAGCTTTGCAGTTCCGTTTGGGTGCCCACTAGGGGGCGAACGCATTCAAGTGAAAAGTGACTACAGCCCCATTGACACCTATTCACTTGGCCGCGAGCGCCATCTAGCTGTAGTAGAACACTTGACCACCAGTGAGTGAACCTTCACTTCAGCGTTTTCTTTCTTACGTCATGGCCCTGTTGCCTGAGAGAACATGGCGGCGCCCGGTGAGGGAGAGTCAGAGCAGTAACTTGAATTTCAAACTTTCGCGGGTATTACTCTTTCGGCCTTACTAATGTGAACAAG
>NW_026945917.1:127893-130393 GCF_034702125.1 Engraulis encrasicolus
ACTTCTCAGCCAATGTTGCATCTTACTCTGTCAATATTTTGGCCTCTCCAAAGTTAGCCAAGTACTGGACTGGATCAGAAACCATGGCTGCATGTTTAGTCCCAACCTCATGCAACCCCCCTACTCATGCAATCATCTCCTTACAGGATATGTTCTTTGATCACAGTTTTTGTCAGTGACGCTCCAAGATGAGAGACTAATTGATTGAGGGGTTAGATTCTCCTCATCTAACCAGTGCCATACTGCTGGTAAATCTCCTGCATACCAAGTTCTTGGAAATATGGGCTGTAGTGGAGAAGCAATGCAAATGTGTCTGTATCATTTGAGTCTATAACAACTTTTCTGCTTCACACGAACAGCCCACTCAACATGCACCAGCAACCTGGCCTAAGCCTCATCAACGCAGTTCAAGAGCTCTGGAATCTCTTCACCATCAGCTGACTTTGCTGGTAGCACCTCTTCATCAACAACAACAGGGCTGACAATGACAGTAGTATTGCCTCTGGTTTGATAATAAATAATGTCTGGAACTAACAATTGGAGATTTCACTTGTTCTCCAAAGAGGCCCAGAACTTATCAAGTTGGTGAGGAATGGGTGTTTGTCCGTTCATGCCAATGATGTCAACGGCTGTTGTTGAGTTGGTACGCCCCATGCGCTCACCTTTCTTCAATGACATCTCAATGTAGGAGTCACAAGATGGATGAGCTCTGGATGTCACCAGAGGGATATTGCTGAGTTGATGATGGCATTGATGACAGCGCCTAAATTCTGCCAGAGGCATCTGACGGATCTTTGACATGAAGTCTACCCGAACATGAGGGTAATAAGTAGACTCAGAGCTTCATTGGGTGAGATTAAGGTGAGGCTCAATTTCACTGACAAGCTTTGACTTGTTAACAACCAACGGAAGGTCACCATCTAAAAGGGGTGATGCTGAAAGGACATAATGAGATCTGCTGAATACTCATGCCCCGTTCATCAGCAATGTCCATCCTCCTATGTGCCTCAGCTATGTCTTTAGATGAGACCAACTTCTGCTCCTTTACGATGATTGCTGGTGTCTTCTATGGTTGATCTTTGTACTGCAGAAGATTCCTTTTTGAAACATTCCACTTATCTAATGTTCATGAGAACTAACCTATCCTGCCTGTATAAGCTGAAGACAAGCTTGCAAGCAGGCAAGGTTGCGCAGGCGAGGTATGACAACCTGGTTGCTGAGCAGATTGTGCAGTGGAACGGGTACATTAACGACACTGAGCATGGATTCTGCGGATCAACCACAACGTCTAGCAACAATGACACATTTCAGTTGAATGTAAGGCGTGGAGTGGTGCTCAGTGCATGTTGGAGGTGGCATTCTGTCCGCTTCAAAGTGGTGTTGTTGGTGAGAAAGTTGAGGACATCAGTGATCATTGTAATCTGATGGAAAGAGCTCAAACTTTGCTGCAACATTAACATTGCGTGTGGCTCCTACTACAAAGTGTCCTCCATGACCCTTAAATACTCTCTGAATGCTGCTCAACCTTTATGCCACCTCCCACAGCACAGAACTAGCAATGGCGATCCTGCACAACCCACTGACCTACAGAAAAGCAATGGTACAGCTCAGAATGTGTTAACACTAGAACCTTGATTTGTTCAAGATACCATGACCCATAACATAGGTAATTAATGCAGTTACGTACTGCAAAGATTGGCATAGGATGTTATGGTAGCCACATATTGATTCATTTTCCTTCTCTTTCAGAGACAACAGCATTTTTAATGATGGCCGCCAAATCCAGCCAAACCTCAAAGAATTGGCAGAGCTCTGACTTGTCTTGATTCAAGCTCTCCACTTGCTCAATCAAGGCCTCAAACTCAAATTCTGGACAACTGCTGCCAGTGAAGTGTGCAATGCCTGTATGCATCAATGCATCATCCAGGCCAGAACCTCGAGGCAATTTTCCCTGATATCTGAGAATAACACGCGTCCAATGGAAAGGGCCAATACAGTGGAAGAGATCCTTGAAGTGCTCCGTCTCATGCAGGTTTCATCACACCAAATTGCCATTGATGCCTGCTTCATCTGTCTGCGAACACCGGAAGTTGGATAGGCAGTGTCTGACAGTGGCACACTCAGTAATGGGTCTTGGTATTATAGGAAGGAAGCCAGCACGCATCATTGGCACCACAGCAGATGAGACAAGTGTGTGTACACTGTACAGCAGCCTGCATCAAAAGGTCTCCTCCTGACACACCAGAGCGAATCAGGCTGATCAAGAATTCATGCTTTCCTGATAAACCTTTTGCAGTTGCAACATGCAGTAATGTTGCTTGCTTGTTTTCAGGATGCAGCAGCATGTCTGGTGGTAGGGCCGGTCGAACCACTGGCTTTGCATGATCA
The DNA here is from genome assembly GCF_034702125.1 of Engraulis encrasicolus. Lineage (NCBI taxonomy): Eukaryota > Metazoa > Chordata > Actinopteri > Clupeiformes > Engraulidae > Engraulis > Engraulis encrasicolus. The sequence goes on from NW_026945917.1 coordinate 130,282, forward strand.
GGTACCTCTTGGCATGGTAAATTCCTCTGCAGTATATCATCAGCTTGGCTTAATTCTGTGCCCGACACTGGAGACTTTTGAAGGTGTCTGTTCACTGAAGCAACTTGAAACA
>NW_026945917.1:135393-145393 GCF_034702125.1 Engraulis encrasicolus
GTTGAGTGAACTGTCCATACAGCGTATCTGCCTCTGTCCTGAAGTCTTCATCTCTCTGGCAAATGCATCTCACGTGCAAGAATTGACTGTAGGGGAGCCCTCGCTTGGTCGGTTCTGGGTGGAAGCTAGAGGCATGTAAACAACTGTTTTTGTCCGTAGGTTTCTTGTACAGTGTAGTATAAAGTTTGCCATCTTTTCGTTTGACCCATGTGTCCAAAAAATTTATTTGATTTTTATCGTATTCCAGGCTGAAGGTAATGGTGTCCACCAGACTGTTCATGTATTGGTGGAATTGTGTCAATTGTTCTTCTGTGCCTTTCCATATGATGAATAAATCATCTATATAACGTTTGTATGTTACGATATGGTCAGTGAATGGGTTATTGGTGTGTATGTACTGATGTTCCAAGAAGCCCATGAATAAATTGGCATAATCAGGGGCGAAAGTTGCACCCATCGCTGTCCCTCTGACTTGAAGAAAAAAGTCATTATTGAATAAAAAATAGTTCTTGGTTAGGACAAGTTTTGCCATCTCTGTAAGAAATTCAGTGGGTGGGGAACATTGGGGTCGAGTGTCCAGAAAAACTTTAGCGTTGTCAGGCCAATGTCGTGGGGTATATTAGTATAAAGACTGGTGACGTCCATGGTGATTAAAAAAACTTCATCTGCCCCCAAGTCAACTTGTGCAAGCGTTTCAATGAAATCCCCAGTGTCTTTGAGATAGGAGGGTAGGGCCTCCACAAGCGGTCTCAGGTGCGCATCAACGAATTGGGAGAGAGGTTCTGTTAGTGAACCAATGCTGGATACAATGGGGCGACCGGTTGGGAATGTATTGTATGCTTTGTGCACTTTGGGTAGTATGTAGATGACAGGGATGGTTGGGCTATCAGAGGAAAGAAATGTCCTCTCCTGTGTAGTGATATAACCATTCTCAAAGGCAACATTCAAGAAAAAGTCAATTTCCCTCTTATAAGCTGCTGTGGGGTTATTTTGTAATTTTTGGTAAGAAGCAGCATCCGATAGTTGTCTCAGTACTTCTTTTTCATAATCAGCTCTGTTCATACAGACAAGACCTCCACCTTTGTCAGCACTCGTAAAAATTGTATCATTGTTTTTGGAAAGGGAGGACAATGAATTGAGTGCTTTGGTGCAGTTACGTCTCTTAGGTGTGGTGGATGTAGACGAGTACATGGACTCAATGTCCCTGTCTACCAGCAAATTAGGTACATAAAGATGTTAGGTACATAAGAGATGTCAATAGCAGTGGCTTAAGGAAAGACCTCAGAGACTAAGACTAAGGAAAGAGAATATAGCTCACTTTATAGCTCACTGATCTGAACGAAGGGCTCTCATTTGCCACTTTGAATTATTGTGCAGCATAATTATGAAACCGTGTGGTTTAAATGCCCATTACTAATCAGCAGAGGTTATCAGCTCAGCTGTTTTGGACGTGAGAGAAATAGTCAGTACTAGAGACACAAAGAGGATGTCATGCAGCACACTAAACAGACCACCATGGAAACATTCAGATACAGATACAGATATCATCATCTTTGCAGTGGCACACACTACAGTGTGTGTGTGTGTGTGTGTGTGTGTGTGTGTGTGTGTGTGTGTGTGTGTGTGTGTGTGTGTGTGTGTGTGTGTGTGTGTGTGTGTGTGTGTGTGTGTCTGTGTGTCTGTGTGTCTGTGTGTGTGTGTCTGTGTGTGTGTGTGTTTCTGTGTGTGTGTGTGTGTGTTTGTGTGTGTATGTGTGTCTGTGTGTGTGTGTGTGTGTGTGTGTGAGCGCTGCGAAACATCCAATTGTTAAACAGAGGAGTAAGGCCAGAGGTGTGTGTGTGTGTGTGTGTGTGTGTGTGTGTGTGTGTGTGTGTGTGTGTGTCTGTGTGTGTGTGTGTGTGTGTGTGTGTGTGTGTGTGTGTGTGTGTGTGTGTGTGTGTGTTTGTGTGTGTTTGTGTGCTTGTGTGTTTTGGCTTAGACATAGGGCTGGGAATCGATCAAAATTTCCTGGATCGATTCGAATCCGATCCAGAATCGAATCGATCCAGAATCACATTTTTGCAGATTTGTGAGTATCTTTATCTTTACAAGTATAAGTATCTTTATCTTATCTTTTCATAGGAAAGCATTACAGAAATGTCAATTTGTTTATCTTGGTCTCTAGAGAGATGAACAGACCAAGGATATGGATCACTGGAACCATGTCGTGTGATCTGAAGAGACCATGATAAACAAATATACTTTAGATGGTGTCAAGCATGTGTGGTGGTAAGCAAGTGAGTTTTACAAAAAAAGTACATCCTCTCAATAGCCAAGCATGGTAGTGGGACTGACATGGTTTGGGGATGCATGAATGCTGTCAACATTGGCAATCTGAAATACACCTAAAAGAAACATGCATGTGAGGATGTGAGCGGTCACCCCCAAGTGGGGGGTAAGGCAACCATGAAGATGGGAGGAAAAACGGAAACGAGGGTCAGAAATCCAAAATATAGGTGTATTTTATTTTTTACAGTGCAGTATTAAATGTCCAAGTGCAAAAATCCACAGTCCAAAAATCCAACAAAAATATCCAACAAAAATGGAAAAAATAATCTTCAGTTCAAAAAGGTGCAAAATGTCTGTATGAAAAAGAATGCTTAAGAACTGCAAACAAAAATGCTAGTGGCTTTTAGCTCCGGTTTAGCAACAAAGTCCAGCAAAAATATAGCAGTCAAAAGCAGAGTTCAACTTACATTTTCCAGGCAGCCTCACATCAAGCCTCCTTCCCCCTCTCTAACCATAACAGAGAATGAGGGCCCCTTAAATAGGAAAACCCCTTTGCAGTATATTACACCCAATCAGAGTCCCCTGAAACCCCATTGGTTCTACTCCCTAAACCACCAATCACATTTCCCCACATAATATTTACAATATTAAAATTGGCCAAAACAATATCAAAGTACATATACATTATTCCCCCCACCAATGACATGTCATAACATAATAACCAAGATTACAAATAAACAACTAAATGTCGAAAATAACAAACAAAATGGATCGCGGACAATATGACAGTTTGATTGACAGTTAGACATGGACAGAAAAGGTGCGCTCTCCCAGCGGAAGCGCTTTCGCTGAGGAAGGATGGAGGCGGAGCTGGTGTGTGCAGTGGACTGGTGAGTGGAGGAATGGATGTTGAATGTTTGCGCAGTGAATGAGTGGACTGGAGAGGAAACTGTGGTGCGTTGGGTAGTGGAACATGCTAGCGGGTACCTCACTAGATGCTGTGGATGTTATGGAGGGACTGTTTTAACGGCAAAGTGTGAAATATGAAATGCGATGTATTAGAACCTCGTGGTTAATGGCGCCGCCCGCGACAACCAAAACTGTCCAAACTTTTCCCCCCCATAGTCACAACATTCACCCCAACAAAACCAGACACAACAAAGTTCATTTACATGTTGCACAAGTCCCGAATCAGTATTGTGTGTGTGTGTGTGTGTGTGTGTGTGCAAGTGCTCCGTTTGCGCAACCGAGAGAGAGAGAGAGAGAGTCACTTTATGCGCTTGCTGTTGCAAACGCTGTCTGTGCGCATTCATAAACGGAGCGGTGAGGAGGGGAAGAGAATTCACATCCTCACAATGCATATCAACATGCACTGTGATTACTGAAGCAGATCATGATATTCTCCATAGGATTCCATTCACATCTCACACCAATCTATTTAAGTCATATGCAGACTCAAAATGTAAAAGTTCAATGTAAAGAAAGGTTGAAACGAACACAGATGACCTCCCTTTTAATCCCTTTTCATTTCAAGACGATTCGAGACGATTCAAGACAACACAGCCCCTTCTCTACCGGATTTTAATCTGGGGTGTACTCACTTTTGTGAGGCCAGAGGTGTGTGTGTGTGTGTGTGTGTGTGTGTGTGTGTGTGTGTGTGTGTGTGTGTGTGTGTGTGTGTGTGTGTGTGTGTGTGTGTGTGTGTGTGTGTGTGTGTGTGTGTGTGTGTGTGTGTGTGCGCGCACGTGCGTGCGTGCGTGCGTGTGTGTGTGTCTGTGTCTGTGTGTGTGTGGAGCCATGAGGTAAACATAGAGGACAGGTGAGGACAGGTATATTTTCAAAATAAACTTTTTTTTTTTGTTGACAATTGCTGTGATTCCCATTATCCAAGGTGTGGAATGACCAGATATAACATTATTTAGATTTTGGATGTTTATTTTTTTATCAAAAACACCTGACATTTGGCCCCATTTTGCCTCATAACTTCACTACCATTTGTCTTAGAGCATTGTGAGTGGTACCACATGTAAGCAGACAACATTACCTTTCAGGTGATACCCAATATATTAGTATCCTATACAATTATAGCTGTCTTGTGTGAACATAACATGTTGCCATGGTGTTGGTCTTTAAAGCAGAACATGCTGCTATGGTGTTGGTCTTTAAATTTGGAATCCAGCTTTACAATACAGTGTTGCTATGGTGTTGCTTTAAAGCAGAACATGTTGCTATGGTGTTGTTTTAAAGCAGAACATGTTGCTATGGTGTTGCTTTAAAGCAGAACATGTTGCTATGGTATTGCAACAGCAGAACATGTTGCTATGGTGTTGCTTTAAAGCAGAACAAGCTGCCGTCAGGTCAGGCCGTCCGCCGTCGGGCCCATCTGCACAAAGAGGCTGCTGGTAGTGTATTCCCAGAAAACCCAGAGAATAAGAATATGTATCAGTTGGGTTGTATGTCATTGAGCATAAGTATATTATTTGATCCCCAGCAACCATTACAACAAGTTCTGGTCCCACAGTGCACTCTGCTTCTTACTTGTGGTTTAGCAGCCCGTTCCAGCCCTGTTCAGCTCCACAATATAATGTGTATAATATTATAATGTAATATACAGTAATATGTTGAATGTTCAGCTCCACAATCTAACATCAGTCACTTACATGTTGACAGCTCCTGGGTCTTTATGAATATAGTTGAATGGCTGCATGCTCAGCTTTACTTCCCCAGTGTCTGACCCTTCTGTCCTGCACCTGCGTCTTGGATGTGCACTGCGCACCACTACCTTACTTGAGCTCCTGGGTCTTTCGTGTGTGTGTGTGTGTGTGTGTGTGTGTGCGTGCGTGCGTGCGTGCGTGCGGGCGGGTGAGCGGGCGCGTCTGCGTCTGCGTCTGTCTGTCTGTCTGTCTGTGTGTGTGTGTGTGTGTGTGTGTGTGTGTGTGTGTGTGTGTGTGTGTGTGTGTGTGTGTGTGCGGATGAGTAAGGCCAGGTGTGTGTGTGTGTGTGTGTGTCAGTAGCGGCCGGTGGATGGGAAAACAGGCAGGGCAGAAATTTTGGCGATCAAGTCCATAATAATAAAATCAATACTGTATCATTTACGAGTTGCGTTGCGTATGTAGGCAAGACAGGAGAGCGTTCACACAGTGTTTGGTGTGTTAGTAAAACTCCACCTCCCGTGATACACCGCACTTATCAGGCATGCGCGTTATCTGTTCAACTTCTGTTCTGAAGAAAGCTGTTTTTGACATTTCTCTCCACGCAGCTAGTTCTCTTGCTCATTTAAGCAGAGTGACTGCATACACATGTTAAGAAATTACAAGAAAAATGCTTTGTCTGCTCGCGGAGTTGGAGTTTGCGACAAGCAACACGACAACAATATGCACTCCACGCAACCGGACAGCAACAGCAATCAGGAAAAGGCTAGCACAGCATCGTAGCCTTTGCCAAAGCAGAGCAAAACTCCTCGTGTGCAAACATACTCGTTTGAAATGTAGAAGCATTTTTTGTAGACCAACATGCGAAACAAACTCTCCTACAGTACAAGCTGCTGCTGCATATAGGCGAGTGATCTCGCCTTCACCGTTCGTACATTTGATGGAACCAAATCAACAAGCCCTGCAACACTATTCAATTCAGTCAGTCGTCCCCTTGCTGCCGGTTCAAATGCACCACAGAACCAAATGCCATCAATACCGGGAAAGGACGTGCCTATTTTCGAAACGAGTAGCCATGGTTAAAACTTAACAGGGGAATTGTGCATTCAGCCACTGAAGCTCACTATCCAACAGACTCGCTCCTGTTCTGCAATGCTAGGCAGGACCGTGAGCAGGTGTATTTTTTTAGCTAGTTTTCGGGGACACAGCAGACAATACTGAGCATAAATGAAGCTGTCAACAACATCCCAAGCTCAATAAGCTCAGATATTTCATTAAATAACTTCCAGTTTCCCTATTTTACAAAGACTTGATTCATAATCCCTCACGCTTTGTTTAAACTATGTAGTAAGCCCAACACAGCTTCTCAGAGAATGTTGTCAGCTAGTCGGCTAGTCGTGGGGGTAGCAGAAGCAGATTTTACATTGCAAGCCCACAAATTTCATTAAATAACAGACAGTTACCCATTAACACTAGAACTACCAGGATTTTTCTGCCTACCTAGAAGTACCAGAGAGGGGTCATTTGACCCGGCGGCTTTTACCTAATACACTAATCACTCATTTTGTTATGGTAATGAGGCTGTTAGGGGCCGTGTGTGGGGTGAGGGGTGAGGGGGTCACACCTTACAGTGCTAACAGCCAAGACAAACAGGGACAGACAGCTTCTTCCCAAGGGCTGTCAGCCTCCAAAATCACCACAGGTAAATAGCAACTTGCATGAAGATATCAGCAGCAAAGACAGATAGCACAGTTTGGCGGACAGTGTGTTACAGTTTTTCTCAATTGGTTTGGCTCATTTCTTGAAACTGAGATGTCATTCTCAAAACATGGACAAATCCCAAAACTAATTTGCAGTTCCTCACAACAGGATGGCATTTATCATTGCTTTCATCAAATTTCAAATGCTTTTGTACATGTCTCAATCATTTAGTACATCCTTGCAAATGGCTATGTACAAGTATCCTACATTTAACACAATCAGCTTACATTTAGTAGAATTTTCAAATGAATGTACCTTGCTGATCTATCCCAATTGGTTGATTCTCAGTGTAATGGTTGTCCTGAAAACATGTCAGCACATTTTCTTCATATAAGTCATCAATGAATGTGTGAATGTCCCATGTGATCATGACGAATCATATGACTGCAACCAGATAATGGTTGAATTACAGTTTTTCTCGATTGGTTTGGCTCATTTCTTGAAACTGAGATGACATTCCTATAACCATTGGGTCATTTGGCCAAGCATTCTTACACTTCTGCAAAACAGTTCAGATAACTAGCAAAATGTCATATACCTCCCAAAACACCTCATTCTTGCATCAGCACTAAACCGTCTCACATATAAATAGTCAGTACCATCAAAATGGCATAGATCCTTCTCAATTGCTTTGGCTCATTTGCATTCATTTAGTCCTTCTGTCAAAATAAACTGGATGGTTCAGCATATGGATGGTTCAGCTATATGGATCCTCATCACTTGCTCATATCACCCCAAAAACAGTTTACCCATGTGTCAAAACTAAATTTCTTCCCCACATATATCATCAGTACCCCCAAAATACATTGTCCCTTTGTCATTGTGTAAGCACTGCCAGTCAAAATGGTTAGGTGTTTTATCTACGTTCAGCTAACAGATTTCGACTATGTATAAAAATGAAAAAGTGAGTGAAACCATTGAAGTTTGACAACACAGATAATTTACCAAGGACATTTATCAGTAACTTTCTTTACTGTAAATTCATATACAGAAAGTAATGCCCATATATCACAGGTTTCTCATGGGTTTGGCTCATTTCTCAAAGCAGAGATAACGTTCTCAAAATAACATGGATAAATGCCAAAGCAACTAGCAATTGTTCAAAACAGAATGTCGTTTGAAAAAATGTCATGAAATTAGCCAAATAACAGAGGAAACTGTAGTATACACGGTTGTAAAATTATTTTCTACTAACTAGTAAAGTTACAATACCATCTGACCTGTTGAACACTGTCATGAATTTACTATGTAATGAAATTCTTAAAATATGATGTCCTTGACTGTTTTGGGAATTGCGTAGACCACTTTGCATATGATGACTTACACAATGAAATAATGCTGACGTGTTTTGGAGAGGGCAACCATTAGACTGAGAATTGTCTAATTCGTTTAGATAAGCAAGGTCAATTTATTTGGAAAATGTGCTAAATGTATGCTGAATGTGTCAACTGAAGGGTATTTGTACATATCCATCTGCAGAGATGTACTAAACATTTGAGACATGTACAAAGCATTTGATATCTGATGAAAGCAATGAAAAATGCCATTCTGTTTTGGGAAATTGCAAGTTGGTTTGGGGATTTGTCCGTGTTGTTTTGAGAATGTCATCTCAGTTTCGAGAAATTAGCCAAACCAATCGAGAAAAACTTTAACGTGTGAATCTCCCATGCCATGTGACCATAACGACTCATGTGAATGCAACCTGGCAATTGTTAGATGGATAAATACCAGTGCATGTGGACTACTGCTTCATTTCCCTCAAGATTTTTTGGGTGAAAGAAGCTCCTCTCCAAGGAACGAAGATGCAGAGATACAGCACTCAACAGGCATTGGAAATGATCCACACACGCACACACACACACACACACACACACACACACACACACACACACACACACACACACACACACACACACACACACACACACACACACACACACACACACACTCACACACTGTGTCTCAAGTGACAGCTGTGAGCTGCTAACAGCCACATTTCCAAAACAAAAGGAGTGTCCACAGAGGGTCCAAAGGGTCAAATGACCCCCTTGTGGGGCTTTTAGGTAAAAAGGTCAATTGACCCCTCCGTGGTAGTTCTAGTGTTAAGCAAAGACTTCGGTCATAAAACCTTAAACTTTGCTATAGCAAATATACAAACTGTACCTACCCCAAACATGAATCCTTAACCAGCCACTTTTTTTTTTGCGGCAATGGAGTTAATAAAATCCCACAGGTTAGAGATGAGCGGAGTAATATGTTTGTTGTATATTTTTCAAAGCAGACAGGGCCACCAACCTGTCATTGGTCAGGGCAGATCATCTGCCCTGATAGCATCCATAAAGTCGCGGTTATGTTATGATATTATGCTAAGTAGGCTACAGTGCTAATTTTGTAGAATGGGATCAGGGCGAGGGGGCCGGGCTTAGCTGAGGCGCTGAGAAATCTGCCCAGGCCAGTGGCGATAGACCCTAACGTTAAACAGCCACACTGGATGTAGGCCTAAACTAGACTTCTCAACAAAAATAAAACCCGATTCCACTCGCAAAGATCGTCACAAACCACAAAATTGATGTAATATGATTCTCAGTGTGATTGAGGTTGCAATACATATTCTATCTACAATTTCTGAATGGATCTACTTTTCTGAGAAGAAGAATCTGCCCTGGTGTGTGTGTGTGTGTGTGTGTGTGTGTGTGTGTGTGTGTGTGTGTGTGTGTGTGTGTGTGTGTGTGTGTGTGTGTGTGTGTGTGTGTGTGTGTGTGTGTGTGTGTGTGTGTGTGTGTGTGTGTGTGTGTGTGTGTGGATAGTGGACCCATGAGGTAATCATAGAGGACAGGTGAGGTCTGTGGGACTACGGGACTCACTAGTTTCACGCCCTCTCGACCGGGAGGGCTGTACTTGCGCCTTACGTCATTCAGAATGACAGCTGCCCCATGCTGCAGAGGTAGATGGCTATGTGTTTTCAGATGAAGTAGCCTACACCATCAAGTAAGGGATTTTACAAACGACACCCCGATGCAACCTCATGTATCTTTATACCGTTAAAGCGGGCAGTTTATTGGGTTTTTTAGGTCAGATTAATGTAATGTAAACCACAGCAGAATTACATTATTACAAAATTCATTGGAAAATGGCGTATAGCACGATGTAACTTTTATCTTGACCACACATAACAGCTCGCAGTGGTCACCGCTGATGGAAGCCAAATTGGTCCCGTTATTGAGGCATATAAGAAGCGTATTGGTTATCTATATTATTTGGTCAAATGCCATGTAGGCTATCAGCATATCACATATCATAATAGCCTCCCGTAAGATCTG
>NW_026945917.1:160393-167893 GCF_034702125.1 Engraulis encrasicolus
AATGTATGATGGAGTGAGGGATAGGTCTATGTGTTGGCCATTTTAAGCATTTCACAAAGGGATACAATACAACCAGGAGAACCCCGATGGGTTCAGGCCAGTCTTTTTGGCAAATAAAATACAGTGCACACAATCAAATAATGCCTGGCTTTAAACTGGAGGAAACAAGCAAACTGCACGGTGCGGCTGCCTTTCCTGTAGCATTTATAAATAGGCTACAAGGTCCACTTAAAATCCCTTAAAGGATAACTTCAGTCAATTTCAACATGCAGTTGTAATGCTCACACTACCCTGGACTTGTCAGTACCTGAGTTTTTTTTTTCTTCTTCTTCAGCCTTTTCCGAGATCCTGGTCATTGTAATGGGGGCAGCGGTTTGTTTACATTATAAAACATTTTTATTCCCAAAAACATCCAAAAGGTTATGCAACATCAGCAGACAACTAGCAAACAGTGGTACCTTTTGGGAAAATATTTGGAGTAGGCCTATGTTAATTGTTTTTAAAATGTAAACAAACGCTGTCCCCATTAGAATAACTCATATCTCGGAAAGGGCTGAGCCGTCAAATGTGGCATCATCAGGTACTGACAAGTCAAGGGTAGCGTGAGCAATACAACAGCATATTAAAATTGACTGAAGTGGTCCTTTAAGATGGCAGGAATGGACGTTTGTGGTTGCCTTCTCTGGGGGGCTTGTTCAATATCTCGATGCCTATGTATTGAAAAAAGCACAGGTTGTGGCTGCTTTTTTTCCCAAAACGCGCTGTCACAGGGTTGTGCTCATCACAGTCAATGCACGCCATACCTCCAGTGGCACGCTGTAATAGTCATTGAAAAGTTAACTACCATAGTACTACAATACTATGACATAACACATTGCCTTTAGTAATGCACTACGACTTGGTCATTGTCATTCTGTTAACAGCAAATGTATAACACTGTGTTTTAATGGGTTAATGAATGTGTGGGGTGATAACTGTCTCCACAGAACGGTGTTTCTGTCAGCAGAGCAACGAGTCGCAATTGAATTTGTTTTTAGTTTTCTGACGTTCATAACAAAACACGGACATAGTCTCCAAATTTGGAATGGCTGAATCATTATGGTCAAGTAAAAATATTATTTTCTGTGTCATTTAGTCTCGTCCACGAAAATTAGAGTCTCTCTCTCTCTCTCTCTGATCATTATCACACATCAGTTATGCACAGAAGGCTGACGAATTTTAAATTAGATTAGCAAGAACCATACGAAATAGGAGAAAAGCAGATCATAATCCAGCAGCCCCATAGGAGATTAAAGTCCCTGCTCTCTCTGTGATCATTTCACTGCAACATTACTATCTCCTTTGCACTGACTTTAAAGGTGCACTGTGTAATATTTTTAGCAGTTTCGTTCCATCTTCAGTTCACACAAGCAAGAGCGCGACACTGCTTCTTCACAGTTCACTATTTTTTTCTTTTTTCTTTGGTTCTGACATTTAGGCACTTATGCCTTCACCAGAGAAGCAGTTCCTTTCCAGAATTCATGCCTCCCACTTGAAATGTGAAACGATGTATAAACACCATTTGGACATGAATGGTTCTCTTCTGTGAAACAAAAATGTTGGTTTAACCCTCAAGCGACCGGCCTGTTTTTGCGACTAATCTGACCGAGCGGGGTCATTTATGACCCCAAGGAGTTTATATAGAAATACCACTATATAAATTATGTTTTGGGGTTCATTCAAATTTATTTACATCTTGCACATACTTGTCCCTCATCTAAAGCAAAAAAATGTGAATTTGAACATTTTTTTGTTTTGCTAAAAAATAGTCAAACTTACATACGTATATGCTAAATATGATGTATGCCCTCATTTGCATATGTAAACATCAAAATACAAAAAACATCCAATACATTTTTTTCTTCTCTCATCATCAGTAATCAACTGAGAAAGTTTCATGGTGATATCTATCATTTGAATTTTTTAGCCTATTCACTTGTAGTAGTCTCACCATAATAATACAGTATATTTATGCTAATTATGGAGATTGCTCAAAGTGAAACTTTGAGAAACCAAGCTAAATTCTATCCATTAGGCCCATAGATGACATTTCTGCAATAAAACTTTAGGGTACTCAACATTTCTGGGTTCATGAAATCACAAGATCAGAGAATATGGTAATTTACATACACAAAACCATGTCTCAAACATATAACCTTTTGCACACTCAAAATTTCTCTGAAACTTTTTCTGGACATTGTAGCTGTGAAAAGGTGTCTTCCACATATATTAGAGTAAAGAAATGATTCAACTGATGCTTCAGCCTTTGAATAGCCATAAAATAAGGAAAATTCTAAAAACGCCATTGATTTCTACACTGATGACTTGTTTCCTCCCTCTTTGTTCATCAGGATGACTTCCATTTCATATTCTCATCATGTGTCTAGGACCACTGTGCCATGATATCAACAAATATGGAGCAATAACAGAGGAAATGCTACCTGGGTGCCCTCACAATATGCTTCGTTGGCTATCGCAGGGGTGCCCTATTTATTTATATAATATATTATATTTTAATACTATAAATGTTTATATTGTGAATATTTTAGGTCTGCTGACCATGGCCTGCCCAAAGACACAAAATACAAAAAACAGAGTTTGAAAATTACAACAACAATGGACATTATAATGTTGAGTATCTCATGGATCCTCTCGGGGTCATAAATGACCCCAGAGATGTTTTGATTATAAATCCTACATAGATGGTCCAAATCTCACAAAAATCATTCACAACATGCACAACATATGTATTGACAAACTCCTAGAAGGACAAGTTTTTCTGATGAAAATTGCCGGAATGGTGTATGAAAATATGTGCCCGGGGTCATAAATGACCCCAGTCGGTCGCTTTAGGGTTAAAAAAAAAAATGTTTTCCCCAAAAAATGAACCTGCAAAAGGGGGTTTGTGTTATATTCAGGATCGCCTTATATTCAGGCCAATACGGATATCACTGTTATCATTTACTGTTGACCACAATGGTCACTTGAACTTTCCCCACACAGCATAACATATCGACCATGCCTTTATTTTATTGACTATCTTAACTGAGCACAGCACTATCGACCATACCTTTATTTTATTGACTATCTTAACTGAGCACAGCACTATCGACCATACCTTTATTTTATTGACTATCTTAACTGAGCACAGCACTATCGACCATACCTTTATTTGTATTGACTATCTTCAATAATTATTTGTATGCACTATCTTAACTGCCTGACAGCTTTAGCTCTTTCAAACACTCGCCAATCTCACCCTCCCAACGTCTAAAAATTCCAAATTAAATATCTGATGAATGAGCTGCATGCAATAGAAACACATCGCAAGGGTGAAAAAAATCATAATAATAAAACGTCTTCATTTTCAAAACATCCACTCCATCATGATACAGTGGTGATGCAAGGTAAATTTGAATAAACTTGAAGATGAGACCTCAGGTGTTCCGCAAGGGCCTATTGCATTGCATGTCATACCCACAGTACTGTGGGAGATTGAAATCTTCTCATTGAAAACATGTACTGTAGGGTAGAGTGATAGTGTTGGACCATCTGCATGACTTCTGCATGTGCTGATACACTCTGCACATCTGTGTTGATATTCAGAATGCCTCTCCACAATACTGTGTGTGTGTCAGGGTCATTAGTAACCCTATGAAAATAGTTTGTGTCATTGGAATTGTGGTGCACTGCTCTTTCCGATGAGGACGTGTAAATATTACATCATCTGTGCATGACTTACAGAAGAACACAGGTGTGGATATGTTGGAAGCAGGAATAAAACATCAACACATACAGACACACACTCACGGTCACATAGAGTACAACAATACATACAGACACAGATGGAGAGGGGGAACATTAGTTGTTAGAAGGGCTTATGTTGTACAATACATTGGAATTGAGGTTAGGATAGGTAGACATTACATTGCATTATGTCAGATTGAACTTTTCCATCTGTAGAATGTTTAGCAGTAACGACAGCAACTGTGTATTCATGGAACTGAAAGACTTCCAAACTCACAACAGAAATAAGTAAATAAGTAAATAAACAATGTTATTTGTCACACAAATGATGATCAGTGGTGAATCTCTACTTAAATGTGGCTCCTACATAAATACTGTGTTGTTATCTCTCCCATTTTGTAGGTTGTTGTCTGATGAAGCAGAGAGAGCCTGTGAGTATCTGACTTCAGTTCTGGGTGGAAACCCCTTACTCCTGACAGAGCTGGACCTGAGTGGGAAGATACCAGGAGACTCAGGAGTGAAGCAGCTCTGTGCTCTACTGGAGGATCCACACTGCAGATTCAAGAAAGTCAAGTTAGTAGTGTAATGTGTTCAATATGTGGGTCATTCTATAATTAGATTAACATTTCAGGGTTTATTTTTTGCACTGTAAATTTAAAGAATGTTGAGTTACTAAGTATACTTATTAAGATATTTTTTTCAATATTTGTGTCACAAGACTTGATGTTTAGGAGTAGGTTTATTTATGATGTACTGACAGATTCCAACTTATGGTCCATTCCCTTCAGCCCTGCTTCCTGACATTAAGCATAAGCAACATAATAATGAGTAACATCAGGTAATAGACCTTTTCATCTCCCCAGCTTGTCAGACTGTGGTGTAACAGGAGAAGGATATGCTGCTCTGGCATCAGCTCTCAAATCAAACCCTTCACACCTGGAGGAGCTGGACCTGAGAGGAAACGACCCTGGAGACTCTGGAGTGAAGCTTCTTATGTCAGCAGTGACCAATCAGAAGTGCAAACTCAGGTGAGAGAGTGGAGTTGGTTTAAAAGTCAGTGTGATAAGAGTATGTTTTCCAGTGTACCGCATAAATAAAACAATGTATGATGGAGTGAGGGATAGGTCAATGTTTTGGGCATTTTAAACATTTCACAAAGGGATACAATAGAATAAAAGATAAATAAAAGAGAACCCCCATGGGTTCAGGCCAGTCTTTTTTGCAAATAAAACACATAGGCAAGTACATATATGGCCTTAATACACCAACCCCCCCCAAAAATTGATACAAAGGTTTTTGATTGATTGACTGATTTCAATACATCCAGGTGTCCTTACTAACATACTGAAAATATAGAAAAGTCTAACTTCAGGAAAGGTGTCTTTTTCAAGATCAAAGTTTTTCAAAATAAAGGTTATTACATGATAATTACATTATTAGCTAACTTCAAAAGACCTATTTATTTTATATTGGAAAGCCAGAAATGTTGTATTTGTGAAAATGAAATAAAATGTTTTTGTCAGCAATATATACTTGTCAAAATTGCCAGATGCTAACTTCCTTATATTGTTCAACTTCACTTTGTCATGCTATTTGTGTTGGGCATTTTAAACATTTCACAGAGGGATACAATACAACCATGAGAATCCCCATGGGTTCAGGTCAGTCTTATGGCAAATAAAATACAGTGCACACAATCAAATAATGCCTGGCTTTAAACTGGAGGAAACAAGCAAACTGCACGGTGTGGCTGCCTTTCCTGTAGCATTTATAAATAGGCTACAAGGTCCACTTAAAATCCCTTAAGTTGACAGGAATGGACGTTCGTGGCTGCCTCCTCTGGGGGGCTTGTTCAATTTCTCGATGCCTATGTATTGTGACTGTTTTTTTCCCCAAACAGGGTTGTGCTCATCACAGTTAATGCACGCCATACCTCCAGTGGCACGCTGTAGTAGTCATTGAAAAGTTAACTACCATAGTACTACAATACCATGACCGTGCACAGGGCCTTTAGTAATGCACTATGAACTTGGTCATTGTCATTCTGTTAACAGCAAATGTATAACACTGTGTTTTAATAGGTTAATGCAGTGGTCTCCAATTATTTTTCTCCAAGGGCCCAATTACGATGAGGCTGCGGGCAAAACCAACGCCCGAACCCAATGAGAAACAAGTTATTTGCCTGGACAGAGAAAAGACTTCCCAATGTCTGTTATGAGACTGTTAGCATATAAGATCTAACTCTCTGTGAATGCCTTGGGGAGATATGACACACTGAAGTTTTATGCTTTCATTTGTTCTGACCTCATGGCAGGCCAAATGCTTGCCTTGCCCGGGCCGGATTTGGCCCGCGGGCCTTTGTTTGGAGACCAAGGGGTTAATGAGATGTGTGGGGTGATAACTGTCTCCACGGAACAGGGTGTTTCTGTCAGCAGAGCAACGAGTCGCAATTGAATTTGTTTTTAGTTTTCTGACGTTCATAACAAAACACGGACAAAATCTCCAAATTTGGAATGGCTGAATCATTATGGTCAAGTAAAAAATATTATTTTCTGTGTCATTTAGTCTCGTACACGAAAATTAGAGACACACACTCTCTCTCTCTCTCTCTCTCTCTCTCTCTCTCTCTCTCTCTCTCTCTCTCTCTCTCTCTCTCTCTCCACTTAGATCATTATCACACATCAGTTATGCACAGAAGGCTGACGAATTTTAAATTAGATTAGCAAGAACCATAAGAAATAGGAGAAAAGCAGAACATAATCCAACAGCCCCATAGGATATTAAAGTCCCTGCTCTCTCTGTGATCATTTCACTGCAACATTACTATCTCCTTTGCACTGACTTTAAAGGTGCACTGTGTAATATTTTCAGCAGTTTCTTTCCAGAATTCATGCCTCCCACTTAAAATGTGAAACGGTGTGTAAACACCATTTTAGTATTGTAGTCTTTTCCCTCAAAAAATGAACCTGCAAAAGGGGGTTTGTGTTATGTTCAGGATCGCCTTATATTCAGGCCAATACGGATATCACTGTTGTCATTTACTGTTGACCTACAGCTGGAAAACACAATGGTCACTTGAACTCTTTCCCCAGACAGCATAACATATCGACCATACCTTTATTTTATTGACTATCTTAACTGAGCACAGCACTATCGACCATACCTTTATTTTATTGACTATCTTCACTGAGCACAGCACTATCGACCATACCTTTATTTTATTGACTATCTTCAATAATTATTTAATAATAATAATAATAATAGTTGTATTTGTATAGCACTGTATCATACAAGACATGTAACTCAAAGTTCTTAGATGCGTAAAGTCCATAGTGGCTGGGCCTAGCATAAGTCATAGATAGTCACACAGAGATTGGGTGCTCCGATGCGGCCCCTGGTGGCATCAGGGGTGAGGAAAAACTCCCTTGGGTAATCATGGAACTGAAAGACTTCAAAACTCACAACAGAAAAAAGAAAACGTTATTTGTCACACAAATGATGATCAGTGGTGAATCTCTACTTAAATTTGGCTCCTACATAAATACTGTGTTGTTATCTCTCCCATTTTGTAGGTTGTTGTCTGATGAAGCAGAGAGAGCCTGTGAGTATCTGACTTCAGTTCTGGGTGGAAACCCCTTACTCCTGACAGAGCTGTTCCTGAGTGGGAAGATACCAGGAGACTCAGGAGTGAAGCAGTTCTGTGCTCTACTGGGG
>NW_026945917.1:172893-177893 GCF_034702125.1 Engraulis encrasicolus
TTTCAAAAAGAGGAGTAAGGTCAGAGGTGTGTGTGTGTGTGTGTGTGTGTGTGTGTGTGTGTGTGTGTGTGTGTGTGTGTGTGTGTGTGTGTGTGTGTGTGTGTGTGTGTGTGTGTGTGTTGTGTTTGTGTGTGTGTGTGGTGTGTGTGTGTGTGTGTGTGTGTGTGTGTGTGTGTGTGTGTGTGTGTGTGTGTGTGTGTGTGTGTGTGTGTGTGTGTGTGTGTGTAATGAGCATGAGCTTTTCTGCATTACTCTCTCTCTCTCTCTCTCTCTCTCTCTCTCTCTCTCTCTCTCTCTCTCTCTCTCTCTCTCTCTCTCTCTCTCTCTCTCTCTCTCTCTCTCTCTCTCTCTCTCTCTCTCTCTCCAGGCTTCCTAAGTGCAGTATAACAGCAGAGGGCTGTGCTGCGCTGGTCTCAGCTCTATCATCAAACCCATCACACCTGACAGACCTGCATCTAAGTGGTAATAAACTAGGAGACTCTGGTGTGCAGCAGATCTCTACTCTACTCAGGAATCCAGACTGTAAACTACAGACACTGTGGTGAGTAAAGAGATGAAGAGTGTGTGATGCAGCACACTAAACAGACCAACACTATCACCATGGAAACATGAGGTAAACATAGAGGACTGGTGAGGTCTGTGAAGGGTGGGTTATTAGACTATTACTATACTTGTTCGGAAAAAAAAAAACTTTTTTTGTAGCCAATTGCTGTGATTCCCATTCTCCAAGGTGTGGAATGACCAGATATAAAATTATTTTGATTTTGGATGTTTATTTTTTATCAAAAACACCTGACATTTGGCCCCATTTTGCCTCATAACTTCACTACCATTTGTCTTAGAGCATTGTGAGTGGTACCACATGTAAGCAGACAACATTACCATTCAGGTGATATGCAATATATTAGTATCTTACATAACTAGACTGCCTGTGCAGTCGCCTTCGACTGCTTAAGGCAGGGGTCGGGAACCTTTTTGGTGGAGAGAGCCATAAACGCCCATTTTTTTAAAAAGAAATTTTCATGAGAGCCATTTCCTTTTAAAAAAACACTGAATACAATCAAAAGCATGTATTTCAATTAAGCCCAACAATTTTAGAGTGTACTGTCAAGTTATTGCTTTTATCGATTACAGGTAATAGGGTTGCCAACTGTCAACTTCATTATGACGAGTGTTTGGGAGAATTTTGTATTTCTTAGATGTAATTTCCTGCATTTTAACACTTTTTAACCTCCCTTGTCCCGTTTAACTCAATATGGAACCCATACTTTTATTTATAAATTCAGGACGATTCTGTATTTCAAGGGATGGTTTGTAACCCTAGATAAGTAAGAGCCACATGCAGTTCCCAAAAGAGCCACATGTGGCTCGCGAGCCATAGGTTCCCGACCCCTGGCTTAAGGTATATCCCCGAAACGCAACGCTTCCAGTCCCCCATCATTCCTACCACTCCCGTCCACCTTTTCATAAACGTATATGATAAATACAAAATATTAAAGAAATATATTTAATATCTATACATAGATCAATGACATGCATAGGCTTAAAACCAAATGACTATTGTGAAAATGAAGCAAAAAATGGGGCAAATGGTAACACTGTTTTAATGGTTCACTATTACAGTGAATATACCACATTAGGTACAGTGTAATAACCATTGTAACAATATTTAATACCATGTAATACCAGTGTAACACCATGTACCAATTTTGTACTACATCATGTATTTTTGTGTAAGTGGTATTACATGGTATTGCATATTGTTACACTGGTATTACACTAGTATTACATGGTATTAAATATTGTACACTGGTTATTACACTGTACCTGGTATTGCATATTGTTACACTGGTATTACACTAGTATTACATGGTATTAAATATTGTTACCTAATATGGTAGATTCACTGAAATGGTGAACTGTTAAAATAAGGTAGTACCGGGCAAATCAATCCACCCAGTCAGAAGTTATGGGCCAAATAAAAATTCCGCCATTTTGAAACTGTTGACCTCCAAACTCAAATCAGTTCATGAACCTACCCTAGAGCATTAACACACCAAATCTGGGACAAATCCATCCGACTGGTCAGAAGTTATGAGCCAAACAAAAATTCGGCCATCTTGAATTCAGCCATCTTGAAAGTGTTGGCCTCCAAACTCGAATACGTTTATGGACCTACCCTAGAGCATTCACACACCAAATCTGGGAGAAATGCATCCACGCAGTCAGAAGTTATGGGCCAAACAAAAATTCGGCCATCTTGAATTCAGCCATCTTGAAAGTGTTGACCTCCAAACTCGAATCAGTTCATGAACCTGCCCTAGAGCATTCACCCAAAAAATCTGGGACAAATCCAAACATCCGTTCAAAATTTATCGCGTTAACACGAAAGACCTTACGCGGAGGCGGCGGACGCGGACGCGGACGCGGCGGCGGCGCACGCAAAACCATTACATCCCCGACGCTCCGCGTTTCGGGGATATAATAATAGGAAGGTAACAAGGCAAATTGGATGATAAGCAAGACATCTAGGCGCAGTGTACAGTTGCAACACTGGCAACAATGTCCAACACAGTGATAAAGAAAAACATAAGTAAAGGATTTAAAAGGATGTTAAAAGCAAATTAGGATCAAGGAAGGGGAACTCGCACACCTTGTATGCCGATGCAATAGTGTCCTTTTATTGCATGTTTCGAAAATAAAAAAAGTGCTACCCAAGTGAACAGTGCAAACGTTTCGGTCCCATTCAGACCTTTCTCAGTGCAAACATTGAAAATAAAGACACGCCCTTATATAGGCCAGGTAAAGCCACGTACACGGAAGACAGGTAGTAAGCCTGCAACCTAGCTTGAAATGCCTATAGGTTAGGGTGTATGGATAGAGACATCCTGCCATCAGCATCCTTCCCATAGTATGCTGGATAGACTAGTGTCATTGTCCAGTCATATTTTTATATCATAGAGGGCGAACAGAAATAAAATAAAAATACATTAAAAAGGAAAAATAAATATAAAAATTAAATGTAGTCATAAGACAATGGCGCAAGAATTAATATGATCGCAGGGAATTCATAGATAGCAAGTCAAATCAAAATCATCATTCAGTCCATTTGGTTGCAGTGTTTTTAAATAGAAAATCCATCTGGCTTCACATCTCAGCAAAGACTGGCTGGTGCAGCTGCTTCTGCGACTGGGGACAACTCTGTCAATGCCTATGATTCTAAGATCATTGGCCGAATGGTTGGTCTCATTGAAGTGTCTTGCGACTGGCGATTTGGGGTCCCCCCGATTTATTGCGCTCCGATGTTCATTGAGACGGATTCTCAATTGTCTGCAGGTGCACCCCACATATTGCAGGCCACATGGACAGCTCAGTAAATAAATCACATTTGTGGAATTGCATGTTATGAACTGTCTGATGTTGTAGTGTTTTTTTGTTGTGAAGCTGGTGAAGTGGTCCGTTTTTTTGGCGTGACTGCAGGATGTGCAGTTGCGGCAGGGGAAAAAGCCGGTGACGTCATCCAATCGTGCGCACGGGCGTTTGGAGCGGTCGAAGGTATCCGAGTGCACCAGCCTGTCTTTGAGGTTTGAGGACCTGGAGTATGTGAAGAGGGGTGGCTGGGGGAAGAGTTCAGAGCAAACAGGGTCCGTTTTGAGGACATGCCAGTGTTGTTTGACAATGTTTTTGATTTCATGGCTGAAGGGTGTGTAGGTGGTACAGCAGATCAGAGGAGGTTTCACCCTGTCCAGGGCAGAATCGAGGACGTCTGTGGAGTAGCCTCGTTGAGTGAACTGTCCATATAGCCTATCTGCCTCTGTCCAGAAGTCTTCATCTCTCTGGCACATGCATCTCACGTGCAAGAATTGACTGTAGGGGAGCCCTCGCTTGGTCGGTTCTGGGTGGAAGCTAGAGGCATGTAAACAACTGTTTTTGTCCGTAGGTTTCTTGTACAGTGTAGTATAAAGTTTGCCATCTTTTCGTTTGACCCATGTGTCCAAAAATGTATTTGATTTTTATCGTATTCCAGGCTGATGGTAATGGTGTCCACCAGACTGTTCATGTATTGGTGGAATTGTGTCAATTGTTCTTCTGTGCCTTTCCATATGATGAATAAATCATCTATATAACGTTTGTATGTTACGATATGGTCAGTGAATGGGTTATTGGTGTGTATGTACTGATGTTCCAAGAAGCCCATGAATAAATTGGCATAATCAGGGGCGAAAGTTGCACCCATCGCTGTCCCTCTGACTTGAAGAAAAAAGTCATTATTGAATAAAAAATAGTTCTTGGTTAGGACAAGTTTTGCCATCTCTGTAAGAAATTCAGTGGGTGTGGAACATTGGGGTCGAGTGTCCAGAAAAAACTTTAGCGCTGTCAGGTCAATGTCGTGGGGTATATTAGTATAAAGACTGGTGACGTCCATGGTGATCAAAAGAACTTCATCTGCCCCCAAGTCAACTTGTGCAAGTGTTTCAATGAAATCCCCAATGTCTTTGAAATAGGAGGGTAGGGCCTCCACAAGGGGTCTCAGGTGCGCATCAACAAATTGGGAGAGAGGTTCTGTTAGTGAACCAATGCTGGATACAATGGGGCGACCGGTTGGGAATGTATTGTATGCTTTGTGCACTTTGGGTAGTACGTAGATGACAGGGATGGTTGGGCTATCAGAGGAAAGAAATTTCCTCTCCTGTGTAGTGAGATAACCATTCTCAAAGGCAACATTCAAGAAAAAGTCAATTTCCCTCTTACAAGCTGCTGTGGGGTTATTTTGTAATTTTTGGTAAGAAGCAGCATCCGATAGTTGTCTCAGTACTTCTTTTTCATAATCAGCTCTGTTCATACAGACAAGACCTCCACCTTTGTCAGCACTCGTGAAAATTGTAGAGTAGAGTAGAGTAGAGTAACATTTATTGATCCCGAAGGAAATTTAGGTGTCTAGTAGCATACATACAAAAATAAATAAATAGATTATTTCACATTAAACATTCAGATATAAA
>NW_026945917.1:182893-205393 GCF_034702125.1 Engraulis encrasicolus
ATTCTGAAACTTCATTCAACTTGCGATAATCGTTGCAGAATCTTACTGACCCGTCTGGTTTGGGGACCAGGACGATGGGGCTTGCCCAGGCACTTTTGGAGTTTTCAATGACTCCCAGCTCTAGCATCTTTTCCACCTCCTGCTCGATGGCCACCCTGCGTGCTTCCGGCACCCGGTATGGACGCTGAGTCACTGTGCGGCCAGGCACGGTCCGGATCTCGTGTTGGACCACCTCTGTGTGTCCCGGGAGTGAGGAGAAGACATCTCTGTTGCGGTCCACTAGCTCCAGTGTTCTCTGCCGCTGATGTGGGGACAGACCTGGTCCCACTTGAACCTCTTCCCTGGCGGGTGCTTTGGACTGTGTATGGGGCAGACAACAGAATAACGCCTCCCTGGCGTGCCATTGTTTCAAGAGGTTAACATGATACATTTGCTCTGTTTTTCTTTTATCAGGCTGTCTCACCTTATAATTTACCTCTCCTACTCGCTCGATGACCTCATAAGGTCCTTGCCAGCTTGCCAGGAACTTACACTCGACAGTCGGGACTAGGACGAGCACTCTGTCCCCTGGCATGAACTCTCTTGGTTGGGTAGGTCGATTGTAGGAGGCCTGCTGTTGCCGTTGAGCAGTTTCCATGTGCTCCCTAACTATCGGGTAAATGGCCCTCATTCTGTCCTTCATGGCTCCGACATGTTCGATGAGGGTCCTCTGCCTGCAGGGTTGCTCTTCCCAAGCCTCCTTCGCAATGTCCAGTAGTCCACTGGGTCTGTAAGACAACAAAAGTTCAAAAGGCAAGAAGCCAGTAGAAGATTGGGGTACCTCTCTCACGGCAAACAGCAGGTATGGCAGCAACTGGTCCCAGTTCTGCCCGTCCTCTTCGATCGCTTTCCTCAGCATTGACTTCAGCGTCTTGTTAAAACGTTCAACCAACCCGTCTGTCTGGGGATGGTAGACAGAGGTTCTCAGCTGCTTGATCCTCAAAAGGGCACACAGTTCCTTCATTATCTTGTACATGAATGGGGTACCTTGGTCAGTCAATATTTCCTTTGGGATACCCAGACTGGTGGAAAGGAGGAACAGCTCCTTGGCAATCTGCCTGGAGGTGGCTTTCCGTAGGGGAATGGCCTCAGGGTACCGGGTAGCATAGTCAAGGATTACTAGAATGTACTGATGGCCCCTGGAGCTTTTTGGCAAAGGGCCAACTATATCTAGCCCGATTCTCTCGAAGGGGGTTTCAATGATCGGCAAGGGAATGAGCGGGTTACGGTAAGAGGGCTTGGGTGCCCTCTTCTGGCATTCTGGGCAACTACGGCAATAATTCTCTATATGCTTGTGCACTCCAGGCCAGAAAAAACGCTGCAAGATCCTTTCTGTGGTCTTCTCTACACCTAGGTGGGCCCCTAGTGGATGCGTGTGTGCAAGGTTGACCACAGTTTTTCGGTGGGGCTGTGGCACAAGGAGTTGTTCATACACTCTGTCATTCTCTTTCACGACCTGATACAATCTTAGGGCATTTGCAAATGTGGGCTCTTGCAATTGAGCAGTACCATACTGGCCTGTGAGATTGGGGAGCTCCTCAATGGCCGGGGCGTCTTCCTCGGAGTTTGGAGAACTTTCCGGAGCTGCATTCTCTTCTTCCGTGTCCGGGCCACTGTCTGTGTCGGCCTGGGGGCCTGCCATTCCTGCGAGTGCAAAAGCAGGGATGAGTGGTTGTGAGGGTTGCATTGGTGTGTTTGTAGGAAGAGTCTTACCTCTCCGACTTCTGGGTACTCTAGCTGGCCTCTGCTGTGTCTCCCTAAACAGCAGGTCGAAGGAGGGGCAGTCTCGCCCAATCAGAACAGGAACAGGGAGAGACTCAACCACCCCTGCCCTAGTGTGTATTATCCCCCTGGTGGTTGTCACCTTGAGTTCAGTGGTGGGGTAATCCTTGGTGTCTCCATGGATGCATGAGATCGGAAGGACTTTGTCAGTGGAGAGACACGAGGGATCCACTAGGTCCTTATGCACCAAGGTCACCCGACTTCCGGAGTCCAACAGCGCCTCTACGTCATGGCAATTGACAGTTACAGGGCAGGTGGGGGGTCGATCTGGGGGCCCATCTGCGACCCCAACGAGAGATGCGAATAGCTGAGTGGAGGGGGAGCTGGAGGAGCCAGCAGTGGGCATGAGCTCGTCTAGGATTTTTTGGCACTGCCACAACATGTGTCCTATCTCCCCACAGCGGTAGCATTCTCTGGTTTCACTATCCCGAGACATTCTAACCAGACCTGACTGTCTTCTGGCCCCCAATGGAGCATAGCTAGGTGCTGCTGCAGATGGACTGGTACCCTTCGTGGTTTTTGGACGCACCCCCACTGTCGGCTGCGGGGTTGTTGTCCTGGGGTCTCTCTTGGTCGCACGGAGCATTTCTGTTGTGGCCTGGTATTTCTCCACAGCTTCAATGGTAACTGCAGCTGTGGTTAAGGCCTGTTGGCTAATGAACCGTTTAGCCTCATATGGCAGGGCTCGGAGGAAGTGATCTACCACAATGGTCTCCACCACTGCAGCAGCTGTGTTTTTCTCCGGTTCCAGCCATTTTCTTGCAATTCTGGAAAGTTCGTGCATCTGTGCACGGGGAGCTTGGTCCACTTGGAAGGTCCAGCCATGGAAGCGCTGGGCCATGCCAAACTTGGTAAGCCCATGCCTGCTGAGGATCTCCAACTTCAGAGTATCATAGTCCGTAATTTTGTCAGGGGGTAGGTCTCGCACGGAATTCAATGCTTCCCCCGTTAAAAATGGGGCTAGCAGTCCAACCCATTGGGCTTTCGGCCATCCTTCCCTAGTGGCTGTTGCTTCGAAGGCATGCAAGTAGGCCTCAACATCATCGGTGGCCCCCATCTTGGAAATAAAATCACTTGCTTTGATTGGGCCGGCACTCTTAGCAGCCATCTTCTTTTGCAACTGCAGCTCCTCTGCCTTCAGTTGGTTAGCTTTCCTTTGTTCCTCCAATAACGCTGCACTCGCATGTATTTGGGCCTGCTGGCCTGAAATAAGGGCCTTCAAAATTTCCTCCATTTTGTTATATGGAGGGACTATGGCCAACTGGGAAAACTGAGTAATTCAATTTTCAGTGTCCTCTTCATACATGGTTCATTCCATGTCAATTCACACGCCTTCCCCACGTGACCCTCTCCGATTTACCCGATATCTCACACACAGGTACCTTTTGATGTCAATTGAAAGAATACCAAGTATTAGCACCCTACGTCCAGCGGTTGCGGAGATGAAGCCCTCCAAAGTTGGGGTGCCATGCCCACTTTTCAAGCCTGTGAATTGCATAAAAAATTTACAAGCAGATTTTGACACCTCTGGTTTTAGTTTGAAGGAAGACACAGGCCTAAAAATCACCATGGCCCCTCAATATGACCCTGTCTACCAGATGATGTACTTACAAATAGCATGCCTTGATTATTTTTGGCTATATTAAGCCTTAAAAACTGGATTTGTGAAAAGCGTGATGAAGAATCTTGCCATTTTGGGGTTCCAGATATTGGAAGCTATGTATGCTTTGGGAGTTATAATTGATTTTCCATCATATTTGGGAACTGTACAGTGTATTCCAAAAAAAGTAGGGCACTCAGACTTTTAATGATGGAATAGGAGGGACTCAAAAACAGCTTTGGGACAAAATGACCTTATGGTACCCTCTACTTCAGGCCTCAAATTAACCATGTGGGCACTTGATGACTGGAATGCCCTTTTAACCCCATGTACAGTAGCACTGTATCAAACATTCAATCTTGGAAAAACTTTGTTTTTCAAAGTTCTTCATATTAATCTTGGCCTTCAAAGTATATGTTTTTGTCTATGTCTTATCACAGTGTCTGTTTTGTCTGCTGCCATCTGCTGGTCAAAAAACGCAACAACAGTGTAATGTAAGAAAACAAAAAGGGCTGGAAAATCTTGCCGATAATTTACCAATAAAGCAGCCTAGAAATCTAGACGCCCACAGGGGTTAAGCTCGCTAGGCTACCAATAAAGCACTTTAATTCTACAGTATATTGCTATATAATAATTATGATTTTAACGAGCATTATGCAGAATGCTCAATCATGATTACATTTCTACCAGGACATCCCCACCCCCATGTCTGGTAGAAATGTAGTTCAGGGTGAGGCCATCTTGGGACTGGCATCATGATTGAGCATTAAGCAGTCACACTTAGGAAATTATTTAAACTATAAATATTCATAATGCTTGTTAAAATCATAATTAGTATACAGTAATCCCTCGTTTATCGCGGGGGTTACGTTCCGAAAATGACCCGCGAAAAGTGAAATCCGCGAAATAGAAAACTTTATTTTTTTTTTACAATTAGCAACTATTACATGTATACAAATACAGTGACTCACGTGTAGGCCGTTTCACTGCTCTTCAGACTGGGCCGCTGCATCCTGACTGCGCTCTGCAGTGTTCTCTTCTTCTGAAGCCCGCGGTGCAGGTGTGTTTGTTCGGGAGAAGAACATAGTGATAGGCAGCTGTTGTCGCTCTTTTTTCTTCTTTGCAAAAAGATCCTTGTACACCGACATGCCACCATCGATTACGTTGGAGAAGTGTAACGAGCGGCTCATCAAAGGGTCCCATTCCTCAGCTACTCGCTTAAGTTCAGTGGCCATTCGCACCATGGTTGCTAAGCGACCAAGCGTTAGTCCTTCCTCCTCATCTCTCGTGTCCTCTTCTCCCTCTTCTCTTTCATCGTCGCTTTGTGGCTTTGTCATTTCTGCCAGCTCTGCATCGGTCAGCGGCTGTGCGTCTGCGTCTCCATCAATCAGGGCGTTTATGTCATCCGGACTCATGTCATTAAAGCCGTCTCCTCCAATCTGTTTAGCCAGATTCACAGCTGTTTCTACGGCAGAGTGGTGGACCTCGTCAAGCGAGCCTCCGGTTGCGTTTTGCACTGCCTCTGGCCATAGTTTTTTCCAGCAGGCCTTCAGAGTTTCCGTTTTCATTTCCTGAATGGCCCTCTGAATGTTTTGGAGACACGATGCGATGGTGTATCCACGCCAGTAGTCCTTCAGTGAGAAATCTTGATCCGAGTCCATAGCGTCAACAAGATGTTGCAGGGTGTTGCGCGTATAGAGAGCCTTGAAAGCACGGATGACTCCTTGGTCCATGGGCTGAATCAGGGATGTAGTGTTTGGCGGCAGAAATTCGATTTGCACACCATCATATGCCAAATCATTACCGTGACCTCCGGCGTTGTCAAGGAGCAGAAGCACTTTAAAGTCCAGTCCCTTTCCTCTCAAATAACACTTGACCTCCGGAATGAAGCAGTTTTTGAACCAATCCAGATTGAGCACTTTTGTCATCCAAGCCTTTGCATTGTACATCCAGTAAACAGGCAAATCATCCTTATTTTTGTTTTTCAGCGCCCTAGGATTTTTAGACCTGTAAATCAGCCCCGGTTTAATCATGAAACCTGCGGCATTTCCGCACATAGCCAGGGTCAAACGGTCTTTGTGAACTTTAAATCCTGGGGCTTTGGCTTCTTCCTGCATGATGAAGGTGCGGGAGGGCATTCGTTTCCAAAATAAGGCAGTCTCATCCATGTTAAAAACTTGTTCGGGCTTATATCCCCCCTCCTCAATGATCGCCTTGAATTTATTGTTCACGAAGGCTTCTGCCTCAGCGGTATCCGCAGACGCCATCTCACCGTGCAGACTAACATTTTTAAGTCCAAAGCGTTTCTTAAACTTTTCGAACCAGCCCTTGCTTGCATTAAATGCGCTTGGCACTTTGTCAGCAGCACTTGCTGGGGGCCCGGCATCCTCTCCCACGGTGTCAGCAGCACTTGCTGAGGGGGCGGCATCCTCTCCCACGGTGTCACTTGCTGGGGGGCCGGCATCCTCTCCCACGGTGTCAGCAGCACTTGCTGAGGGCCCGGCATCCTCTCCCTCTTCCCGGTCACGGACAGCAAAGTTTTCAAACAGCATTCTCGCTTTTGTGCAGATAACGTTTGTATCCAGGGTTATGTTTTTTTTCCTGCAGTCATTAATCCACAGAGCTAATGCCGTCTCCATCCGTACCATGGTCTTGTTGCGGACAGTTACAACCCTTTTTGCATTCGTATTAAAACTGACTGCTGCTGTCGTCCTTATGTTTTTTTCCTCCTTCTTTATGTAACGAACGGAAGATTCATTGATTCCGTAATGGCGAGCAACGGCTGCATAGCTTTTACCTTCCCTTAGCATGTCCAGAAGTTTAACTTTATCTGAGATGGGTAGCATCTTCCGCCGTTTGGGCCCATCCGCAGGTGCTTTTGTCGGTCCAGGCCGTTTCGCCGACATTATGGGTTTAGGAGATGTTCGAAATTACAAGATAATTTGTCCAAGTTACTGTAAATTTAGCCAAGCTGTTTTATGTACGTACACATAACTGCACGAGACGACAAAATGATAGCAATTCGTAGCATGTTTTGATACAAGAAGCGGGAGTGAGTTTTTAGCGAATCAGAATGCAGAACACAATGCACCAAAAAAAAAAAAAAATGCATTATGAAAATCCGCGAAATAGCGAATCCGCGATAAGTGAACCGCGAAGTGGCGAGGGATCACTGTATAGCAATATACTGTATAATAATTACAATGCTTTATTGGTGAATTATGGGCAAGATTTGCCAGACCCTTTTGTTTTCTTACATTATGCTGTTGTTACATTTTTAGACCAGCAGATGGCAGTAGACAGAACAGACACTGTGAGAAGATATAGAGGAAAACATAAACTTTGAAGGCCAAGATTAATATGAAGAAGAACGTTAAAAAACAAAGTTTGAACAAGCGTGAATGTTTGATACAGTGCTACTGTACATGGGGTTAAAAGGGCATTCCAGTCATCAAGTGCCCACATGGTTAATTTGAGGCCTGAAGTAGAGGGTACCATAAGGTCATTTTGTCCCAAAGCTGTTTTTGAGTCCCTCCTATTTTATCTTTTAAAGTCTGAGCGCCCTACATTTTTTTGAATACACTGTACAGTTCCCAAATATGATGGAAAATCAATTATAACTCCCAAAGCATACATAGCTTCCAAGATCTGGAACCCCAAAATGGCAAGACTCTTCAACACGCATTTCACAAATTCAGTTTTTAAGGCTTAATATAGCCAAAAATAATCAAGGCATACCATTTGTAAGTACATCATCTGGTAGACAGGGTCATATTGAGGGGCCATGGTGATTTTTAGGCCTGTATCTTCCTTCAAACTAAAACCAGAGGTGTCAAAATCTGCTTGTACATTTTGTATGCAATTCACAGGCTTGAAAAGTGGGCATGGCACCCCAACTTTGGAGGGCTTCATCTCCGCAACCGTTAGACGAAGGGTGCTAATACTTCTTTGAATTGACATCAAAAGGTACGTGTATGTGAGATATCGGGTAAATCGGAGAGGGTCACCTGGGGAGATTCTAGGGAATCATGTGAATTGACATGGAATGACCCACATGCACTATTGCTGATTGAAATGCCCGCGTCCTCCACGATGTGACGTCATGAGAGGCTGACCATCTCTAAGCGGGACATTTCAAATCAGTGCAAGGACACAAGTTTAAAATAAAGGAAGGATTTTAATGTTATGCCAGGAGTTTAAACAGAAAAGGTATCTGAAGTTCAACTTAAATGTTCAAAAGAGGATCCATCTTGCAATATCAAACTCAAACAATGTCTCTGGCTCTTCAATAACAAACTTAGGAGCAGGCTTTTCTTTCAGTCCAACATCTTCTCAAAGCACAAACATAATCTTCTTACTTTCAGTCCAGTCAAACATCCATATGCAATCCAGTAGCAGGAAAAGTAATCCACAGTCAATAATCCATTGAACATTTCCATAGGCCAAAGTCACTAGACGGAACCCACAGGTGAGTATCCAGTGAGCTCCACACGGCAGAGCCCACTCGGGCCAGAGTGCAAGAGGCAGAGTGCATGTGTCTCTCCAAGCTCCACACTCCACTGAGAGTTTCTAGCTCACAAAAGCCACCTAGCTCATTAGGCCCTCATCAGCCTCAGGTGTGGGGCTGTGCTGTGTTGGAGCTGCAGTTCACAATTCCACCACCAGATGGAGCCAGAGCTGCTCATAGCTGGAGCCATCTCTGTGGAACATAGCGCCCCTCAAGGATGCAGCCTCTGGGGACGTCACAATATCAACAAAGAGTGTGTGATTCATCTTAATGGTTTGTGTGTGTGTGTGTGTGTGTGTGTGTGTGTGTGTGTGTGTGTGTGTGTGTGTGTGTGTGTGTGTGTGTGTGTGTGTGTGTGTGTGTGTGTGTGTGTTGCAGGCTAGTACGAAATTCTGAATTGAATTGAGAATGACCCCAAAATTCCAATTAAATTCTTGAATTTCAATATGAATTCAATTGAAACTGCAAACAGGAAACTGAATTGAAATTCGAATTGGAATGGCAGGAAACTGAATTTCACAGAATTTAAATTCTAAGAAATTCAAAGCAATACTGACACTAGGTGGTGGCAGGGATGGTCAGTATCTTGAATACTTCAATTAAAATACATTTCGAAATAGAACATAGTATTTTGAATTTTGTATTTCATGTCAGTGAATTACAAGTATTTGAAGTTTGTATCAAAATACTTTCCCCCCTGTATTTTGAATTTTCAAAATAAGAGAAAATACAATAGCCTACTTTCTCCTGAACAATGCAATTCCATAGTAGGAACACAGATCAAATAGTATGTAAGTGGTCCGTGTAACGCTTTGCAGTGCTTTTATCCATTTTCCGAATTCTTATGAAAAAGATGAAAAATGGGTTCAAAACGTCAATTTTCAATTTTCCAGACAACTCAGAAAACAGATAATTGATGTTTGTTCATTTCATTGTAATTTGTCAGTGGCTTTTGAAAGAGTGAAGAGGTGAATTTGAAA
This sequence comes from Engraulis encrasicolus, assembly GCF_034702125.1. Lineage (NCBI taxonomy): Eukaryota > Metazoa > Chordata > Actinopteri > Clupeiformes > Engraulidae > Engraulis > Engraulis encrasicolus. Next base: position 191,802 of record NW_026945917.1, read on the forward strand.
TCAAAGTACTAACCCCAACTCCGATGAAGTTGGGACGTTTGGTAAACAGTGAATAAAATCAAAATGCTATCATTTTCAAAACACTCAATCTATTCATTAGATGGAGAATAGTGAAAAGACAACATATTAAGTGTTAAAACCGAGAAAAAATATTGTTTTGGGGGACATATGTACTCATTTCTAATTTGAGAAATCCAACACGTCTCAAAAGAGTTGGGACGGGGACAATAAATGGCAGCAAATGTCGAGGAAGACTAAAAACAAAACAAAAGACAACACTTAACAGTTAAATACATTAACCGATGAGATGATTTTATATAAAAAACAGTGTTAATTCCTATCTTGGACATGATTTCACCAGCTTAAATGGTGGGTGTATTCCTTGTCATGTTTTGCAATGTTTTCCTTTCTGTAGTGCTTACAGTGTGACAGGTCTTGACCAAAAACCCACCATTTTATCACATGCTGGTCCTTATGATGGAGCCAAACTGTTAAAACATAGTAGAGAATGCAATTTGACCTTACTATGTGGCAGTAATCGAAGATCTCCCTTCAAAATATAATGCATGAGTGGCTTTTCATGCTGTTTAAAACCCATTTATAGCATTCAGCACTGTATTTAACTCTACAGATGAGTGAGAACATCTTAACCAATGCACTACTGCATCCGCATGACATCATGGAGGCTGACTTTTGAAGCTAGCACTAACACAAGTTGGATGGTCCATTTTCACTGTAGCACAGGATGTGCAATGCTCTATTATTGTCAAAAAGAATGGACTTCTACAACTTCTGCAAGCAAAGGACAGTTTCCCATGTCTTCTGGGTCTATTTCAAGTGAGCTCAGGTGCTTAGGAGAATGTTAAACCCCTGTATCATTTTCATGCATTAAGCATTCTTAATATGGTCAATTTTCAATAGCTCTATTTCTCCAGGAATTAGAGTGAGACTACAGCCAATATATATTTCATGATGTCATGAACCTATACAATGATTTTATTAACAAAAATATGTCTTATATACACTCAATCGTGGTAAATCAAAGGGAATTCAAAAATGTATGTAATAACTATGGTAATTATTCCCTTTGCATCTTTAATTCTGAGTGACTCAGCCTCTCTGTGATGATCTTATACCTGGACACCTATATTGTCCGTCAGTACAATTCATTTTGAAATGTTCTTCTTTGTTGTTTTATCTTATTTGGATGTTTACTAAATTTCACTGATCCCCGTCCCAACTCTTTTGAGACGTGTTGGATTTATCAAACTAGAAATGCATTCTCACAGAAAATGCTGGAAGCGGGCTTGCCTTTTGGGGCAGAGATGAAACAAAGTACTATTGAGAAAACAAAGCTAAAAGAAATCTTGGAAAAACTCCATCCACCCAGTCAGAAGTTATGGGCCAAACAATTCAGCCATCTTGGATTCAGCCATCTTGAAAGTGTTGTAGCTCTGCGTTTTGGGGATATACTAAATGACATACATGGTATTTTAAGTTGGCTAAGGAACACTGCATATGATATAATTTTGAAAATCAACATGGCTTCGAGCGGGATTAGAACTCACAACCTCCATATCTGTAATCCAACCCCTTTGCCATTGATATTAAATGACATACAATACATGATATTTGAAGTTGGCTAAGGAACACTGCATATGATATCATTTTGAAAATCAACATGGCTTTGACTGGGATTCGAACCCCCAACCTCCATATCTGTAATCCAGCACATTTGCCATGCATACTAAATGACATACATGGCATTTTAAGTTGGCCAAGGAACACTGCATATGATGTAATTTTGAAAATCAACATGGCTTTGACTGGGTTTCGAACCCCCAACCTCAATATCTGTAATTCAGCACATTTGCCATCCATACTAAATGATATACATGGCATTTTAAGTCGGCCAAGGAACGCTGCATATGATACAATTTAGAAAATCAACATGGCTTCGGGTGAGATTCGAACCCTCAACCTCTATCTCTCTAATGCAGCGGCATGCATTACCACTAAGCCAAGCAGCTAATTGTCATGCACAGTCCAGCAAGACTATATTACATTGCATTGCAGAGCTGAACAATAGACTTCTAGAATGCTTGCTCGCACCTGCTCGTTAAGAATAGAATCTTGAGACAGTGACAGTTGAAATGGAACACTTTATTGGCTGCACCTGTTCTGATTGACTGTAATGGCAGTTAGTATTGTCCTCTAAGCAGAGGCCAGAATGAGAATGAGTTTTTTGTCTTTACAACATCGTTGTAAAAAAACTAAAAGGAGTTGGCACGTGTCCTTTTCACAGATCGGAGTCATGCTTGTGATCTCTCTAACAGTCTTTAAATGAAGTTTATAGGTTAAATTTTTCAGGCACAAATGGACCTCCGTGTGGGACATGCGCTGATCTCTTGAAAAATGCACTTTTCCAAAGACTGGGATTCTCCATAGAGCCAAGTCTGTTTTTTTTACAAACCTGCCATTTAAAAAGTATGGGGAGTTGGGAGATGAAACTTTGACAATTTGGAGACATCCCATAGAGCTCGCTAACAACGCGTCAACTAAACTTCTAGGTGAAAGTGTTGATGTTTTATGACTGAAAAAGCCTCCTACACTCTAATCTCTAGAGTGGCGGAACTTTGGTTCATGGAGGTTCCACCACTATTTTCAATGGGGACCCAGGCTTTCACAAAATCGCCAAAAACGGGAAAACGACAAGAGACACGGAAAAGCCTATTAGTATACGCGATCTCCAAGCCGAGCCGGTCGTTTTAGTGTTTGAACGGTGTCTCTATCTCGAAAGGCCTAGGAGGAGATCCCTGCACAAGACCAATAATAAATAATGAAACAGGACTTAGAGATTACTATAAACGGGCCTTGCTCTGCAAGGGCCATGCTCTGCATGGTCCTTGCTCCGCAAGCCCGCTTAATTAGAAATGAGTACATATGTCCCCCAAAACAATATTTTTTCTCGGTTTTAACACTTAATATGTTGTCTTTTCACTATTCTCCATCTAATGAATAGATTGAATGTTTTGAAAATGATAGCATTTTGATTTTATTCACTGTTTACCAAACGTCCCAACTTCATCGGAGTTGGGGTTTGTAAAATGAGTCAATATTTCAATTTTCAATTTCTGCGTGGTGGTTGGACTGAACCATTCGCGCGGGGACCGGGGGATGTATTGGCTCAAGTAGCGGCAGATGTTTTGCGTAATGCCTACAAATGAATGGATTGCAAGTCAGCTTGAGACGTGGGCCTACAGATCTGACAGATAACTGACTCAGCTGTCGGCCAAGCTGCAACCCCCCGACAATCGTTGGGACGAAAGTGATTTCTTGGGCAGGGGGAGAAAATTAGGCTACCCGCATAGTTTGCACACCATGCCTGCTCTGATTAATGCGCACCACAGACCCATTGACTCCACACTGACTAGACTACTCTTAATATTATCATGTCTACATTTGCATTGGCTATTAATGCATAGGCCTAGCTAAAAGTTGCACATTGTTTATTTTACGCGTGGATATTTCCCAGCCAATGTGATCTCATTTCTCAGTTGGCACCACACTGCAAAATGGTCCGTGAGTGGAGTAGGCTAGGCCTATTAAACGGCATCTGCATCTGCATCTGCAAGACTTATATTAGCCTATTTGTATAATAATTATTATCTAAATATTTCACAAAAATAAGACAGGCTTGAAATGTATACGGGCGTAGCCTAAAGGGTGATTAAAACAAAGCAAGTAGCGACATGAATTCGCAGTGCCTTATTGCTCAAGCGTGTCATTTCAGTTCAGTGGAAAGTTTGAAGCGCAACGTTATAACGGCCACGTTGCCCACAGTCTGCTGTCAAGTGCAGCAACTGATTTTTTTTCTATAGCCTATCTGATTGTCTGAATTCTTAGGGGAGTTGGCCCATATGCAAACGGAGTTGCCGACCATTGAGTAGGCCTAAGTTGTGCGTGCCCAACGGGCACCCCTCTGAGTTCGGAGTTGGGTTCTGAGTTCGTCTCTGGCGTGCAGGGGAGGTGAAAGTGGGTTGTTGAAAAGTTTGCAGGTTGGCTACGACAACAGCGGAGTCATTCTGTCCGAGTTGTAGGCCTACGTCTCACAAGTTGACTTGCCATCCATTTCATTTGTAGGCTAGGCAAACACATCTGGCGCTACTTGAGCCTACCTACATCCCCCGGTCCCCGCGCGAATGGTTCAGTCCAACCACCACGCAGAAATTGAAAATTGAAATAGGCCTATTGACTCATTTTACTTTGGTTTCAAATTCACGTATTTTGTCTTTCAAAAGCCACCGACAAATGACAATGAAATGAAAAAACAACGTCAATGTTCTGTTTTCTGAGTTGTCTGGAAAATTTAAAACTTAAATTTTGAACCCATTTTTCATCTTTCTCAAGTAAATTCGGAAAATGGATCAAAGCACTGCAAAGCGTTACACGGACCGTAAGTGATGCTTGTAATTATATTGGAATGTAAAAGTGTTTGTCTTGGAAAGGGGTGAAGGACTCCAAAGATTGACAGTTCAATTCCCAGGTATCATTGGCAGGTGACTACCTGACTACGAGTTTCTAACGAATAACCAGCCTCAAAATTCTGAATTATTGAATATATCCTGTTGGATCAAAAAACGTCACTCTTGATAAAATATCATCAATAATTGAAATTGCCATGCTAAGCACCAAAGGTGCAACCGTGATCATTACTAATGCTGCACCATGCATCACCCACAAGATGGCGCTCTAAGGCCACAAATGGTGCATTAGTGACGCTTTGCAAGATACGTGGACATAATTTACAAGATACACTTTCTTGTTTATTGAACTCACATACAGACCTTGACATATCTGTAACATTTATTAAATGCTAGTTGTGCCAAGTAGCCCATTGTTTATATAGTCTTCTCCATAATTACAAGAACTTAACATTATTGTTTGTTCAATGACTGGAAATGATGGCTACACAGGAGTTTGTGTGGTTTAAAGTAGGCCTACCTTTTATTGTGTAAGTGAATTGAATTGTTAGTTTTGGTCATGCCATACAAGCCATTGAGAAGGGAAATTGAGTTTCCTTGCTGAGACTCGAACCTTGAACTTCTGGCATGCAAAACTGGGGCTCTAACCGCTACACCAAATAGCCAGACTCATTAGCTTGAAAGTCAGGACACACCCACATACCTAGTTTCTGTTGTATTTTGTGTATTTGAAAATGCAAAATACAGTATTTTGATTATTGATACATTTACTGTTATGTATTTTGTAACGCATTTGTAACATCTTAGAGCTGGGTATTTTGCATTGTATTTTGAAATACATTTAGTTGTGTCTTTGCCCATCCCTGGGTGGTGGTGTAAAATGCAAAGAAACTCAAAGTAATGACAAAATAAGAACACTAGATGGTGCTGTATATTTATAAGCATGTGTCTATTCCCGGCACTGCAAGGTGGGTGGGAAGAGTGAATTATAGCCCCCTTAGGTCACCTGTTGGGCTGCTTCCTAGCAGTGCTTTAGGATTTGGGTAGGTACTTATTTGATTTTCGGGTTTTTTAAACTTCCATTTTGAGTTAGTACAATGCCATTCTCTATTTGCTATAGACCAGTAATTCTCAAAGTGTGGTCCGGGGACCACTGGTGGTCCGCGACAGAGCTCAGGTGGTCCGCAAGGGGATTTCTACTTTTCCAAGATAAGCTAGCAATAGGCTTTTTCATGTTTTCAACACAATAATAATAACACTTATAATGTGAATAAAAAGTAAGTGATCTGCATCAAAATTAGCAGTGTCAAATTAGTAACCATCAACAGCCAATTCAGTTGACAGGTGGTCCCTGATTTTTTGGGGGGGACAAAGTGGTCCTCGGTCTGAAAAAGTTTGAGAAACACTGCTGTAGACCTTAGGTGGTAATATTGACACACATTTTGGTACATAACAAATAATAAGTGTGAAAGTCATCTGTAGGCCTTGCATAACACTAAATATTATACATGCAACTACTGAAAATCACAATGGGGGCCTGCATGGTTTATACAACATTTACTTATCATTTTGAATGCTGAATACATTTGTAGTTAAATTTATTAGCAATATATATTTTTGTTAATGCTATTGTACTTAGTTACACTGTTATTGTTGTATTTTATTATTTTGAAAAGGCGAAAGTTGTGGTTTCAACCACTTCCTGAATTGCAGTGAGTTTCAATTCCATTTTGAATTCCATTTCCTGTAATTCAAATTCAGTTCAATTCAACATCCTGTAGGGGTGGAGTCAATTCAATTCAAATTCAATTCCACTTCCTGAATTGAATTTAATTCAGAAATTCTGAATTTCGTACAAGCCTGGTGTGTGTGTGTGTGTGTGTGTGTGTGTGTGTGTGTGTGTGTGTGTGTGTGTGTGTGTGTGTATGTGTGTGTGTGTGTGTGTGTGTGTGTGTGTGTGTGTGTGTGTGTGTGTGTGTGTGTGTGTGTGTGTGTGTGTGTGTGTGTGTGTGTGTGTGTCTGATGAGCAATTGCTTTTCTACTGCTTTTTACTCAGTACTCTCTCTCTTTCTGTGTGTGTGTGTGTGTGTGTGTGTGTGTGTGTGCGTGTGCGTGCGCGTACGTGTGTGCGTGCGTGCGTGCGTCCATGCGTTTGTTGGTAACACTTCCAAATAAGGGGCCATAATTCACAGTAAAGTAGCTACAACCTAATACTTAAGTAATGGTTAATAATCATTACTTAATGCCACATTAGACACATATTAATTGTTATTAATGCATTAGTATGCAGTTACTTAACTATTAGATAACTATTACCTTGTGTTACAAGTTAATAGCATATTATTATTTAACTAATAGATAAGTAAGGGCACAGTTAATAGTTAAGTAGCTATCAGGTAATACTTAACTAAGGACCAAAATTAACACTTACTTAATACAAAAGCAAGGCATAACTAATGGTTATATAATACATAAATATTGGGTTTTGGGACCCTTATATTAGAGTTGGCTGAGGCTAACTAATGGTTATTTAATAGATAGATATTGGTGTTTGGGACCCTTATATTAGAGTTGGCTGCGGATAACTAATGGTTAATTAATCGATAGATATTATGAAGAGTAATAGTTTTGAAGCGAAACTAAACCATTCCTTTGTGATAATTAGGTTAATGTTTGAGAATATTAGCTCCAAGAAGAACAGTGCATGATGGGTACGCAATCTATAGACAACAATAATTCGGTATTATTTAATCATTAGATATGCCTTACTTGTGTATTAAGTAAGTGTTAATTAAGGTCCTTAGTTAAGTATGACCTAATAGCTACTTAAGTATTAACTGTACCCTTACTTATCTATTAGTTAAATAATTATATGCTATGAACTTGAGACACTGAACTCAGTTCTTGTTCACCCATGATGAATGGGAGTTTGTTCTGGGTGGGGAGGGAAGTGAAATTTGGGTGTTTCTGCTCAAATTTTTCGAAGAAGATTTCACAGATACTGTATTTTTAAATGTGTTGCTCTCTCTCTCTCTCTCTCTCTCTCTCTCTCTCTCTCTCTCTCTCTCTCTCTCTCTCCTCTCCCTCTCTCTCTCTCTCTCTCTCTCTCTCTCTCTCTCTCTCTCTCTCTCTCTCTCTCTCTCTCTCTCTCTCTCTCTCTCTCTCTCTCTCTCCAGGCTTGTTGACTGCAGTATAACAGCAGAGGGCTGTGCTGTGCTGGTCTCAGCTCTATCATCAAACCCATCACACCTGACATGGCTGAGTCTGACTGGTAATAAACTAGGAGACTCTGGTGTGCAGCAGATCTCTACTCTACTCAGGAATCCAGACTGTAAACTACAGGAACTGTGGTAAGTAAAGAGATGAAGAGTGTGTGATGCAGCACACTAAACAGACCAACACTATCACCATGGAAACATTCAGATACAGATATCAGCCAGATATCAGATACAGATGTCAGATTTTGGACCATGGGAAGGCCTGCCTCATGAGCCATGAAGTTTGGATGTTTATTTTTTATCAAAAAAGCCTGCCATTTGGCCCCATTTTCCTCATAACTTCACTACCATTTCTCTTAGATCATTGTGAGTGTTACCACATGAACAATTACCTTTCAGGTTAAATTATCTCCTAGACTTAGGAGCTGTCAATAGATGATCGTGATACAGCCACTGTAGACCTTATGCCTCTACAATCTCTATCCATGTCTTCTTCTCTTCTTCTCTGGTCTTTCCTCTCTACTTCTACTTTTAAATCCATCTTTAACATTGATTTTTTTTTCATTTGTTAAGCACTTTGAGCTGCATGCCTTTTATGATATAGTGCTACACAAGTACCGTTATTATTATTATTATTATTATTATTATTATTATTATTATTATTATTATTATTATTATTATTATATTAGATTGTCCTGAGAGACCTGAACATGGCTTGAATGGGCTAAAAAACACAAGTAAGAAGCTGAGTGTTTCGATAAACTGCACCAACAGTTGCGTCCTTAAGAAATATAAAAATGGCCGCTGATCTACCTCAGTCTTCAGGTGCTGTCAGAACACAATATATATAACACAACGCTAGACTATTACTTTTGTTATTATATCTTATTATGTCCATATAAGAGTAAAATGTCTTTTGTGTCCTCAAAAGTATATGTGTGCGTGTGTTGCATTGCCAATAAACCCTGGAGGAATCTCTATGGAGCTCAGCCATTGTAAAATGCTGAAGAAGGCTTAGGCCGAAACGTCTGTCTGTCATGCTAACCCACTAGATTAAAACTACAAGAATTACACCCGAGAGTGCGGCTTTTTTACTATAATATGAGCTCAGCCATTGCAGTCATAGACTGTTTCAGCTTTGACCATCTGGCAAGCAACAGGCCTATATAGAAGCCTCACAGTTTGGACCATGACAGTCCAGAATAGCTATGTCCACCAGGTAATAAGACAGACGAATTCAAGATCAGCAGATCACACACACACACACACACACACACACACACACACACACACACACACACACACTCACACACACACACACACACACACACACACACACACACACACACACACACACACACACACACACACACACACACACACACACTTCATTATCATTTATATTTTGAGGAGACACAAGACATTGTATTGTCTTATATGGATATAAAATATAAAAAATACTCTTGAAGCTTTATGCTCAGTACAATCCTGATATTGTGCTCCGACAGCGTCCGAAGACTGATGTAGATCAGTGGTCATTTTATATTTCTTAAGGACACAACTGTTGACACAGTCACTTACACTCAGCTCCACAATCTAACATCAGTCACTGACATTTTGACAGCTCCTGGGTCTTTATGAAAATATAGTTGAATGTCTGCACACTCAGCTTTATTTCCCCAGTGTCTGACCCTTTTGTCCTGCACCTGCGTCTTGGATGTGCACTGCGCACCACTACCTTACTTGAGCTCCTGGGTCTTTCCCATGTTTGGAGAGTTTGGTGTCTGATTCATTCACCGCTGCATAACATCCTCTTGTTAAACGGAGGAGTAAGACCAGAGGTGTGTGTGTGTGTGTGTGTGTGTGTGTGTGTGTGTGTGTGTGTGTGTGTGTGTGTGTGTGTGTGTGTGTGTGTGTGTGTGTGTGTGTGTGTGTGTGTGTGTGTGTGTGTGTGTGTGTGGATGAGTAAGGCCAGGTGTGTGTGTGTGCGTGTGTGCGTGTGTGCGTGCGTGCGTGCGTGCGTGCGTGCGTGCGTGCGTGCGTGCGTGCGTGCGTGTGTGTGTGTGTGTGAGGATAGTGGACCCATGAGGTAATCGTAGAGGACAGGTGAGGTCTGTGGGACTACGGGACTCACTAGTTTCACGCCCTCTCGACCGGGAGGGCTGTACTTGCGCCTTACGTCATTCAGAATGACAGCTGCCCCATGTTGCAGAGGTAGATGGCTATTTGTTTTCAGATGAGGTAGCCTGCACCAGTGGTTTTCGAAGTGGGGGCCGTGAGGTCATGCTAAGGGGGCTGCGGCAGGTTGGCAGGAAAATTAAAGCAAAACTAATTGAATAATTTAATGAATTGAATAAATTAAGTAAGACAAAATAAGCAAAACATAAACCAAACAACCCCAGTGGAGTCATTTTCTTCTTTCAATTTAAATATGTTTATAATTATGTATTGTGCTTTCTGTAGAACTTGAATGGTTTTATAAAAAAAAAAACAACTTCAAACCAGGTGCACAGAAAATATAGTGTGGCACGGCCTATGTTAGGGGGGCCCTGGCTAGAATCTACTGGTATATGGGAGGCTTTGTCATGGAAAAGTTTTGGAACCCCTGGCCTACACCATCAAGTAAGGAATTTTACAAATGACTCCCCGATGCAATCGCATGTATCTTCATTGTACTGTTAACCCTCTAGCTACCAGAATTTTTTTTAATAGGTCGGAATTCTACCAGGAATTCTAAGGAAAAATTGACATTTTGGTCATATTCTAAATAATGTCAAATCACTTGAAAAGAAATGAAAAGTGTCAATTACAAGTTACTTTCATATTAAATTAGAGAAAACACACTTTCAAATGGTATATCATTTATGGATAATTAATTGTTCAGTATTCCCATAGAGTGCCTTTGATGTGGATTAAATGATAAAAATGTGATAAAATCCGATATTATCTAGGCCTATCTATCTATATATCTATATATTTAGGCCTATCTACCTATCTATCGATCTCTCTATCCATCTATCTATCTATCCTTCCGTCTATGCATCCATCCATCCAGGGTCAAAGTTGAACAATGAACATGTGACGACAACAAATGTCGTTCACCCAAAAGTCCTGTTTCAAGCGGTTTCAAGCGGTATAACTGTAATGGACTACACTAGCTAATAATGTTTGAACTTAACCATGCCAAAGACGCGTAATAAGGATAACCGTAGAAGTGTCCGCGATAGCAGACAGGACATGAATGGAGCTCTAAGGAAGTTTTCTCCCAATTTGGCACAGGTAAGACGTGCCAGGCATCACCGACTAACACGGAATTGAAGTGCTACAAACACCACGTTGGTAGGCTATTATTTGGAAGTTAGCATTCAACTCAACGTCTTAACGCACATTTTCATGAAGGACAACGTGGAGTAGTAACAGTCCTTGACTGCTTTGCCAAAGCGGACACGCAAAATGAGTAGCCTCATGCTGCGCTTCCTTCATGCCCTGTTACACAGAGCTGTCGCTGTTCGTTGTTCCAGGAAACTAAGGTAGTTGGATACCAACATATGGTTTGACTCTGAAAACACACCGAAGACAGTTTACATTTTTAATATGTAGCGTGTAGACATCGGCTGGACAGTTGTGTTTGCTATTTAGGACCATGGCAGAACTCATCACAGTTGAACACCATCTAATAAGCCTAATAAAACAACAGGATCTAAAATAGCCTAAATAGTCATAAACATTTGCTGTTGACCATGAAAATAGATCGAAGAGGGTTGGAAGTTTTCATTTTTAGTGTATATTGGTTGTAGAAACTGAATGGTTGTGCTTGTAGCCATCCAATCTCGGACGGCCGTCATTTGAATTGACGGCAGATTGCCAAATCGCATAAGGCGGCGCATCTCGTAATAAAATCTAAAATACTGAAAAATAATATAATATAAACATATAGTTTTTATACTGAAAGTATATCGAGGAGGGTCTGTAATATTGAGCTTAAGTGTTTGAAAGCTGGAAAAACTGCATGATGGTGGTAAGCCTTTGACTTCGATATTCGATATTCGAATATAAGTCGAATGTTAAGAAAATTCGAGACATTCGAACGAATATTAATTGGCCATTAATATTCGAATCTGACATGGGTATTGCTTTTTTGGGTATTTCATTGTTATTGATTAAAATCATTTCCTTGTAAACATCGCAATTCACAGTCTCAATTTATTTTTTCCATGGCTGGTTAATCACTACAGTTGTGTTGAGGAGAGTCGCGTGCGTGGCTCATCTCTCTGTGTTCCGTAGCAGGACACTTGCGGCAGGCAGTCTCCCCCAGAGTCCGCATAACAAGCAGATGAGTGCTGCAGAGTTCCATTCAAGTGAATGGCTACAGTTAATAAACAAAGCATCATCACATTACTTTCTGGAGTTGTTGACGAGTTTCTGGAATTATGTGATTCAACCCACAAGTACCTGCGATTACGCCAAGAGTAAGATAATAACTTCTTGTTTTTTGGATTTTGACCAAATTAGCTTCGTTGGTCTGGGTGTCAGATCAGGCAGACTCCAGGTGATGATTTTGTTAGCATGCTTTTAGCATGTTTTAGCGCACTGCTAGTTTGTGTAATGTTCGTTTTTAGACGAGAGCAGTCATCTTACCTGGACCTACAAACACACTACCTAAATGTCCGTCATTAGTGATAGAAAATAAATACATATTTGTTGATATTGGTGCTGTGTGCTCAATTCTCATGATTCCCATATGATCCAATTCAAATTTTAACTTGGGCTACAAGTTTGACATGGCTGCTAGCTTTGCCATGTTTTAATCTGCATTCACACCTCTAAGTACCGTCTTCTTATAAGTGCTGAACGATCGCTAAACAATAATGGCTGGTTGAATGCATGTTGTTAATGGGCCATTAGGCTACATCTCTGGTTGGAATAGCCTTTTACTAGTCACTGACTGGGGGAAAGAACAACTTCAGCTTGACATCAGGTCTAACTGGGGCAATTTTAATGGTAAAAAATATGGATAAATATTCGAATATATTCGAATATCGTTTTTAATTTAGAAACAAACTTCGACTATGATTTTGGGGCACAAGTCAAAGCCCTAGATGACGGCCGTTCAGCCGTATTTTCATAAGAAAATATTCCGACCGGCCCCGGCCGTTCTGGTACAGATCCAGCCGGACGTTCACGGCCGTTATGGTAGCTAGAGGGTTAAAGCAGGCAGTTAGTCACAGCTTTCCAGTAGTCTAAAAGGGGCCGATATTGGCAATAGACAGGCCTAGAACTGTTAGTTGTTGATTGAACGATTTTTTTAAGGTCAGAATAATGTAGGTTAAAATAATGTAAACCACAGCAGAATTACCTTATTGCAAAATGGCGTATAGCACAATGTAACTTTTATCTTGACAACACATAACAGCTTGCAGTGGTCACCGATGATGAATGCCAAATTGGTCCCGTTATTGAGGCATTGGTAAGAAGGCTATAAGAATCATATTGGTTATCTATATTATTTGGTCAAATGCCATGTAGGCTATCCGCATATCACATATCATAATAGCCTACCGTAAGATCTTGACAAGAAGCTTGCAGTTGCATTGGGTCCAGAGGGTCCCGTTATTGCAAACGAGGCATCTTAGAAGCCTTAAATTTGGGAATTGACCTACACGTGTGCAAAAATGTTTAGCCTAATAAAAAACCCGTCCTTATCAACATATTACATGCCATAATAGCCTACTCAATGCAACTGATTTGCAGGTAGTCCAGTTAGTGAAAACGAGGCATAGGCCTATTAGAATCATGGTGTTTATGTTTATTAATTAAAGTAGGCTGATGATTTTGTACGTGGACAAAATACTATAATCTAATAAAAAAAACACCCTTGTGCATGTCGCCA
>NW_026945917.1:210393-212893 GCF_034702125.1 Engraulis encrasicolus
AAAACGATAGCACTTGGGCAAACGGTAAAGTCAGTTTAGCCATGCATACCTGCCTATGATGAACCAGTTTTCTTGTTTGAAAAAACACTCTTCCTGGCGCTAAAGCAAACTGACTGACCCAGATGAAATCCCATGCACGGAACTCCACTATTGAGATGACATCGTATAGGCTATATTTCCCACCGCTTATCACAGTAGCCGACAGTGAAACATTGTTCTCATGAAGCTGGCGGTAGACGTGTATACTATCCACAGGTGAAGGACAATGTGCCATGATTTGCGCACAACCTCAAACACAATTCCTTAATGGAGAATAGCCAACCCACTGTTGCATCAAACTTATAGGCTAGGTGAAAGTCGTGAGCTCCACCAACAATCCACCGTCATTGATAAGCGCTGCATGCTGCGCACAGGCTATCATCTTACACTTCATTATTATTGTGTTGGTGGATAGGAGAGCTTTATCTTAATTCCTTTCTCCCAATAATGATACAAACAGTAACAACTTGATACAAAATGCCAGTTTGGGAGGAACAGTTGAATTATAGCCTCTACATGACTAGATCAAAAAATTTGAGAAAAAAAACAAACAAAAAAACGGGATTTCCCGGGATTCCCGGGAAATGGGCCGTCAGATCCCGGGATTTGATTCATGCCATTTTCGGGAAAAATATTAAACCCTAGTGTGTGTGTGTGTGCGTGTGTGTGTGTGTGTGTGTGTGTGTGTGCGTGCGTGTTTGTGTGTGCATGCGTGTGTGTGTGTGTGTGTGTGTGTGTGTGTGTGTGTGTGTGTGTGTGTGTGTGTGTGTGTGTGTGTGTGTCTGTGTCTGTGTCTGTGTCTGTGTCTGTGTGTGTGTCTGTGTGGTGAGCCATTGATTTTGTGCATTACATTACATTACATTACATTACATTGCATTTGGCAGACGCTTTATAACCAAAGCGACTTTCAGAAGAGGACATAATCAAGCCAACATCACAAGCAAATACAAAGTGCACAGGAGATATACAGAACAACAAGTGCAATTACAAAGAGGGGTTAGTTTTTTTTTTTTTTTTTTTTTTTTAATAAAGAGGAAATAATGAGAACACACACACACAAACACACACTCACAAACTAAACTAAACTAAACATAATGTCAGGATTCTGCCCTGGGGCAAGGCCAGTTCAATCATTAGTCTAGTAGATTCTCTCGAAAGAGGAATGTCTTTAGTTGTTTCTTGAAGGCTGCAAGAGAGGTGCTTAGTCTTGCTGCCTCTGGGAGACTGTTCCACCACTTGGGAACCACAACGGAGAACAATCTTGACTGGGAGTACCTAGAGCGACTGGATGGCAGAGCCAGACGGCTTGTGCTGGATGAGCGCAGATCTCTTCCAGTAACATAAGGCGTTAGTAGGTCCTTCAGATAAGCTGGGGCCGTTCCTGTGATGGTTTTGTAGGCAAGGGTCAATGCCTTGTGCTTGATCCGGGCGGCGATCGGTAACCAGTGCAACTCAATAAATAGAGGAGTAACATGGGTCCTTTTGGGTTGATTGAATATCAACCGTGCCGCCGCATTCTGGATCATCTGCAGAGGCTTTAGCGCACAAGCAGGTAGACCTGTCATGAGTGAGTTGCAGTAGTCAACGCGGGACAGGACCGTGGCCTGGACCAGTCGTTGTGTAGAATATTGTGTCAGCACAGCATTACTCAGTTCTCTCTCTCTCTCTCTCTCTCTCTCTCTCTCTCTCTCTCTCTCTCTCTCTCTCTCTCTCTCTCTCAATTCAATTCAATTCAATTCAATTCTCTCTCTCTCTCTCTCTCTCTCTCTCTCTCTCTCTCTCTCTCTCTCTCTCTCTCTCTCTCTCTCTCTCTCTCTCTCTCTCTCTCTCTCTCTCTCTCTCTCTCTCTCTCTCTCTCTCTCTCTCCAGGCTTTGGTCCTGCAGTATAACAGCAGAGGGCTGTGCTGCTCTGGTCTCAGCTCTATCATCAAACCCCTCATCACACCTGACAAAGCTGTATCTGGGTTTTAATAATCTAGGAGCCTCTGGTAAGGAGCAGATCAGAGCTCTACTCAGCAAACCAGGCTGTAAACTACAGATAAAATACTGAACAGAAACAGTTTGACCTTGAGCTGCAAAATATGACAGGAGTGGATGTGGAGATGGTGGAGGTGATGGTGTGTGTGTGTGTGTGTGTGTGTGTGTGTGTGTGTGTGTGTGTGTGTGTGCGTGCGTGCGTGTGTGTGCGTACTTGTGTGTGTGTGTGTGTGTGTGTGTGTTTGTGTGCGTACCTGTGTGTGTGTGTGTGTGTGTGTGTGTGTGTGTGTGTGTGTGTGTGTGTGTGTGTGTGTGTGTGTGTGTGTGTGTGTGTTTGTGTGTGTTTGTGTGTGTGTGTTTGTGTACTCAGCAAACCAGGCTGTAAAATATATATACCAGGGGTGTCAAACTGAAATGAGGGCCAAAATCAAAATCTGGAACGAAGTCGTGGGCCGAACTCAACAATTATTTTTAAAAACGGACT
>NW_026945917.1:218173-243173 GCF_034702125.1 Engraulis encrasicolus
GCATATCTCCCAACCGGCTTGCGCATTCGGCACTTCACTCAACACTGTTGCCACCCCAGCAACCAACGCACCCGAGCATAGCTGCATTGGAAGGGGGTTACAGCCAGCAGCCAACGAACACCAAACAGCTCAACTACCTCACAAACAACTCGTCAATAAGCATTCAGCGCATTCGGCACCTTTCACTCAGCACTGTTGCCGCCCCAACAACCAACGCACCCGAGCACAGCTGCCTTTTTTTCCTTTTTTATTTGTTATTTTTTATGCTTACCAATGTATGAAACGTATGTATTGTTGGTGTGAGCTGTACGCCAGAAGCAGATGGGCAGTGAGCCTGGCCACTCACTGTTGGCCCACTAGCTGGAGTTGGCAGTGTTGTGGTTCAGGGCCGAAACACCGAAGAGAAGGCTGGACACCACCTGACGACATCTGCTTCTGGCGTAGGGCTACAGCTACCTGCGAAGGTGGTTGAGGAAGGCACCTCCTGTGCATGCATGATGAATGTGAATGTGTATTCCCTATGTTTGTCTTGTAATTTATACAATAAAGATGTTTGTGTCACAAGTCTTATTTTCTCTCGCTGACCCATGGGCACCGGAGGAGGTGCGACAGGCAGCAATGCCCAGCAGGTATTAACAGCTACCTGTACAATCCTTGATATGCTGATTAACATTAGCATTGGAGGAGTCACAAAAAAATCATCGTTTTCAAGATGGCTGCCAAATCCAATATGACCAACCCATATTAATGAATCTACCTGACACTTGGTGGTAAAAGCATGAAAATCGGTACACATGTCCTTGATATGCTGACTAATATTAGCATTGGAGGCGTCACGGGGAAAAAAACATTGTTTTCAAGATGGCCGCCAAATCAAATATGGCCAGTCCATATTAACTACCTGGTAATTTGTGGTAAAAGCATGACAGTTGGTACACATACAGTCCCAGGAAAAAGTTTGAACACCCTTTGAAATTTCTTACATTTCTGTCAAAATTGAGCATAAAACATGGTCTGATCTTCCCGGAAATCTCAAGAAGGAACAATCAGAGTCTGCTTTAATTAATTCCACCCAAACATTTACATGTTATGATATTTTTATTGGTCATAAGGCCATAACATTCACAGGAGAGCAGGGCATAAGTAAGTACACCCTTGCATTAAGTAGGTTCTAACCCTCAGTTAGTTGCAATATCATCAACCAGACTTGTCCTGTAGTTGCAGATCAGATTGACAAAACAATCTGTTTGTATCTTGTCTTTCTCTTCTTTAGAGAACTGCCTCTCGTCAGCAAGGTTTGTGGGATGTCTGGAGTGCATAGCTTTCTTGACTTCATGCCATATAATCTAATTTTTTTTGTCAGGGCTTTGACTGGGCTATTTCAGAATGTGTATTTCATTATTATGAAGCCATTCTAAAGTAGATTTGCTTCTAAAGTATGGGTTGTTGTCACATTTCAGGACCCATACTCGTGTGTGCTTCAACTGTGTGACAGACTTCCTCACGTTTTTTCTGTAAAATATCACAATAAACTTGAGTTCATTCTTCCACTGATAATAGCAAACTGTCAAGGGCCTGAGGCAGCAAGGTAGCCGCATATAATGATGCTCCCGCCACCATACTCAGAAGAGGAGATGTAACCAAGAATAGCTAAAAATGGGATTCATTCTGCCAATCTAAAATTAATGGGGTTTCTGTCCAAAAAAATATTGCTGCACCTTTGAGGTTTGCGAAAAAGCATTTATATGCTTCATAGAATTACTGCAAAATATTCTGTAGACCAAAGTTGAAACCAAAGTTGAATTGTTCAGGGGAACACACAATGTCATGTTTGGAGGAGAACTGGAGAACCACACCTTCACCAAAACATCATCTCCACCTTTCAGTATGGTGGCGGGAGCATCATTATATGCGGCTACCTTGCTGCCTCGGGTCCTTTTCAGTTTGCTATTATCAGTGGAACAATGAACTCAAGTTTATTGTGATATTTTACAGAAAAAAACGTGAGGAAGTCTGTCACACAGTTGAAGCACACACGAGTGTGTGCTCAAGATATTTTATCAGTTTTATCAGTGGAACAATTTACTCAAAAGTTTATCAAGATATTTTACAGAAAAAAGTGAGGTATTCTGTCACACAGTTGAAGCACACAAGAGGATGGGTGCTGAAATGTGACAACAACCCATACTTTAGAAGTAAATCGACTTTAGAAAGGCTTCATAATAATGAAATACACCTTCTGGAATAGCCCAGTCAAAGCCCTGACAAAAAACAATTGAGATTATATGGCATGAAGTCAAGAAAGCTATGCATTCCAGACATCCCACAAACCTTGCTGACGAGAGGCAGTTTTCTAAAGAAGAGGGAGACCAGGAACATTGTTTTGTTAATCTGATCTGCAACTACAGGAAACATCTGGTTGAGGATATTGCGACTAACTGAGGGTTAAAACCTATTGAATGCAAGGGTGTACTTACTTAGGCCTTGCTGTCCTGTGAAGGTTTACATCTTATGGCCAATGAAAATATGAAAACTTGCAAATGTTTGGGTTGAATTAGTTAAAGTAGACTCTGATTGCTCCTTTTTGTGATTTCTGGGAAGATCAGACCATGTTTTATGACCAATTTTGACAGAAAGGTAAGAAATTTCAAAGGGTGTACAAACCTTTTCCTGGGACTGTAGTTATTTCTTTACATTAGATGCTTATTCATATTAGGGGCCATGAACAAAAATCAAATATGACTGACCCATATTACAATACAATACATTGCAATGTGTATTTATGTAGCACAGTATCACAACTATGAAGTTTACTCAAAGCGCTTTGAAAAAAGACATACACGCATACATACACATTCACACACCAGCTGTGCACAGTGTGCAGACTGCCGTACGGCACCGGTTGTCACGCGACACACACACACACACACACACACACACACACACACACACACACACACACACACACACACACACACACACACACACACACACACACACACACACACACACACACACACACACACACAGAGAGAGAGAGAGAGACACACACACACATGCCAAATCTTCACATCATTATCATGGTCTAGAAATGAATCCTAATACTGTACATGTACAAGTTATATTTTACATACCCTGAGTTCACTTTTTGATGGCCATCATGTTCCAACTGTGCCATTCACCATTTATTCAAAGTTTATGTCAATCTTTTAATTAGGCATTATTGGCAGTTTGATTGATGTTGGCCATAGTATATACCATAGCCTGTGAAATCCTACTATTTTACACAATTGTTCTGATCTGAAACATCACGGACTATAAGCCTGCACCACGAAGCTGTGACAACAACGCCTCTCTGCTAAACAACCTGAACAGTTTCTTTGCCCGTTTTGAAGCACAAAATGACACTCATCCACAGAAAACTCCCCCTCCCTCCCATGATCAACCCCTGTACCTGTCCTCTGCCAGTGTGAAGAGGACACTGGCCAGCATCAAACCACGCAAAGCAGCTGGCCCAGACAACATACCTGGCCGAGTGTTGAAGGATTGTGCAGAAGAGCTGAAGGATGTCTTCACAGACATCTTTAACATCTCTCTGGAGCAAGCAGTCATCCCATCACTTTTTAAACCTGCTACCATCATACCCGTGCCGAAGAAATCATCACCAGCATGCTTCAATGACTACCGTCCTGTAGCACTGACGCCCATAATCATGAAGTGCTTCGAACGGCTAGTCCTGTCACACATCAAAGCCACCCTACCCCCCACCCTGGACCCCTACCAGTTCGCATACCGAGCCAAGCGATCCACGGAGGATGCAATCTGCTCTGCCATCCATCCAGCCCTCACCCACTTGGACAATAAAGACTCATATGTGAGAATGCTGTTCATTGACTTCAGTTCAGCATTCAATACCATAATACCACAACAACTCATCAGAAGACTGGACAAACTAGGTTTCAGCACCTCCCTCTGCAACTGGCTGCTGGACTTCCTGATGCAGAGACCACAAGCAGTATGGGTAGGGAATAACACCTCAAGCACCCTGACCCTGAGCACGGGGGCTCCGCAAGGTTGTGTTCTCAGCCCCCTGCTGTTCACGCTGCTGACACATGACTGCACAACGACCCACAGCACTAACCATCTAGTGAAGTTTGCGGATGATACAACACTGGTGGGCCTCATCACTAAGGGCGATGAGACCCACTACAGAGAAGAAGTAGACCTGCTTGCCAGACGGTGCAAAGACAACAACCTCCTGCTGAATGTCAACAAGACCAAGGAGATTGTCGTCAACTTTCAGAGGGTCCAAAAACAACTGCCACCACTGACTATCGACGGTGATGCTGTGGAGAGAGTGAGCAGCACCAAGTTCCTTGGAGTGCACATCAGCGACGACCTCTCTTGGACCACCAACACTACATCACTGGCGAAGAAGGCCCATCAGCGTCTCTACTTCTTGCGCAAACTAAAGAAGGCAAGTGCTACACCCTCCATCATGACAACATTCTACAGAGGAACCATAGAGAGCGTCGTGTCCAGCTGCATCACAGTGTGGGGAGGAAGCTGCACGGAGAAAAACAGGAAGACACTCCAGCGTGTTGTGAACACAGCGAAGAAGATCATTGGAGTACCACTCCCCTCCCTGCAGGACATTTACACCGCACGCCTCACCCGGAAAGCACTGATGATCATCAAAGACACAAGCCACCCTGCACACAAACTGTTCAGCCTCCTGCCCTCTGGAAAGAGGTACAGGTGCCTCCGTTCCCGTACCACCAGGCTTGCAAGCAGCACGATGCATCAAGCAATCAAGATACTGAACACTCAACCCACTCTCCCTTCACTGTCAGCCTCTAGCCAGCCAGGCCACTGACAACGCTCCCCCCCTCATCCCCACCACCATATCTGCGACTGAACATTCCACCTGCACTACTACATCTGTGACTGAACTTTCAACCTGCACTAACTCAAAACATACACATGCACACACACACACACACACACACATACATACACACACACACACACACACACACACACACACACACACAGAACACACACACACACACACATACATACACACACACACACACACACACACACACACACACACACACACACATACACACAAGCACACCGCACTTTCTGCACTAAACCCAAACATACACACACTGACACACAACTCATACTCACACACACACACACACACACATACACAGGTACACAGACACACACACAGACGCACACCGCACTTTCTACCTGCACTAAACACACACACACACACACACACACACACACACACACACACACACACACACACACACACACACACACGCACGCATACAAAACACATACAAACACACACACACACATACTGCTGCTGGTGTATTTAAATAAACCTTTTTTAATTATTTATTTTCTTCAATTGCTACTATTACTATGTCAGAATGCTATAAAGGACTTTTAGAAAAAGCACAACAAAATACCTCCTCTTAATGTATGTTCTCTACAAGTCTTCTGTTGTCCAGTCTTGCACTTTAAATGTCTGTATGAGCAATGTCTACGTCCATACTGTCTTATGTCCATGTATGAGTACTGTCTATGTCTATACTGTCTATGTCCTTACCTAGATTAGTCTATGTCTGCATGGGAGAGCAAGAAACGCAATTTCAAATCCTTTGTATGACCAGTGCATGTAAAGAAATTGACAATAAACTTGACTTGACTTGACTTGACTTGACTTGACTTGAAATGTAGAATGGATTCCATCCCTGAGTGAGGGTACCAGATCTTGGGGTGCAATCATGAGAATGAGTAGGGGTGTAAAGGCGATGGCTGCAGTTTGTTTGAATAGATACAACTGACATGATTGGATATGGAATACACATATGCCAAATACCACATTCTTAACGACCTATAAACTGCCATGGGCAATCGTAAATCACAACTTTAGTATGAGAAATTGTATAACCACCAGATTATCTCACTTGTGAGATCAACTTGTGTTAACCAGGCAAGATATACCATACAACTTGCATTGGGTGCAGGATTGCAGTTTGTTTGAAAACCTTGTGCAGCTAGAAGTAGTCATCAACTATTAGTTTCTTTGAAGTAAGCAATCATAACAATGTCCATGAATTATCTTGAAATCCTGGCCCTTTTGGAATTTGTACAAGGCCTATGCAGTTATCACTAAGCGATAGAGGTACTGTACATCCCACAAGCCCCTCAAAAGCCTTGGATTTGTACATAACGCTACTGCCGTATTACCTATTTGAGGCTTCAAGAATGCAATCAGTGTACCTATTGAAGAGTATTATCACAGAACATTTCATACATATCTGTCCATCTGCACAAAACCTATAATTCAAACAAAGTCAGCAATCTTCAAAGTGTAAGGCTTTAACACTTTATCAGTTAATGTACCTATTATAGAGTGGTAGAACACAAGAGGTGGTGCAAACTCTTGCACCTATTCTAAAGTTATCACATTACAGAACATAATCTATTGTGGTGGTGGCAGACACAGTTTGGGCAAAACCATAACATATGCAGTAGAGTAGAGTATCGTTTATGCATCACTTCATTTGATAACATGCCAATAATGTTTAATCATTGTCAATGGTATTTTGTGAGTGTTAATTATATGCAATGCCAAAATATTTTTGTAGAAAAATATGTAATTTCTTATAAACACTATCTTAGTTGGCCATGTTGAAAATGTGTTTTTTCCCACAATGCCTCAATTTCTAATATTAATGAGCACATCAAGAAGTAAATGTGGACCAGTTTCCATGGTTTTACTAAAAGTGCCTGAAGGATTTATTAAAATGCGTTTGCCATATTTGATTTGTCAGCCATCTTGAAATGTGTTATTTTATCAATCAAAATATAAAAAAGTAACTGTGCACAAATTTCCATGCCTTTACTACAAACTGTCAGGTAGCTTCATTAATATGGGTTGGCCATAATGGATGTGGCGGCCATCTTGAAAATACAGCATTTTTATCAATGCCTCCAATGGTAATATTTATCAGCATATCAAGAATGATATGTGTACCGATTTTCATGCTTTTACTACGAGGTGTCAAGAAGATTCATTAATATGGATAGGCCATATTGGATTTGGCGGCCATCTTGAAAATGCTGAATTCTTCGCACCGCCTCCAATGCTAATATTAATCAGCATATCAAGAAGGATATATGTACCAATTTTCATGCTTTTAATACCAAGTGTCAGGTAGATTCATTAATATGGGTCGGCCCTACTGGATTTGGCGGCCATCTTGAAAACAATGCATTTTTCGCTACATCTCCAATGCTAATATTAATCAGCATATCAAGAAGGATATGTGTACCGATTTTCATGCTTTCACTACCAAATATCAGGTAGATTCATTAATATGGGTTGGCCATATTGGATTTGGCGGCCATCTTGAAAACGATGAATTTTTTGCGACGCCTCCAACGCTAACATTAATCAGCATATCAAGAAGGATATGTGTACTGATTTTCATGCTTTTACTCAAAAGTGCACGATAAGGCCCTTTTGTGTGTCCCATCCGCCATACTAAAAATAATCATCCAGCAAATGTACATGAAATGGTTTTGATGTCGATATTCATAATATCTTTGGTGGCCCCGGGTAGATGTGGGTTTAGAGAGAAGTCCAGTATTCAGATGAATCTTAAAAAAGGACGTTTTGCAGACAATTTGCAGCCCCAATAGTTATCTATCGCATGGCTTGGCAAATGGTAATTTACTACAGGAAGGTAAATTAGATTAAATCTCAAATTTCATGTCAATACTCTCATTATCACTTCAGACCTAGTTTCTAACGCAGTATGATATATAATAACAGAGAGAAGAGAATATTCTTAGAATCGCTGGTAATAATAAACAACATTAGACAATAGGTCTTTGTTGTCTCTCTATTCTGTTAGAATTGCAATGACATTAGTTGGCTATAGGGACAAGTAGAGTTTGAGAAGAGCTCAGTATGAACATGTTTGTCATCTTTCCAGACTGTCAGACTGCGGCATAAAAGGAAAGGGATATGCTGCGCTGGCCACAGCTCTGAAATCAAACCCTTCACACCTGGAGGAGCTGGACCTGAGAGGAAACGACCCTCGACATGCTGAACTGAAGCTCCTCATTGATTTACTGCAGGATCCTGCCTGTAAACTCAAGAGTCTGAGGCAAGAAAGAGCATTTCACACTTAATGTACTTAATAATGGTTCCTGAATAGCAGTGTTGCCATTGGTGAAGTCTCAGTTAATCTTTATCTTTTGTTAGCCATTGTCACTTAACTAGTTCTCATATTTCTCACCCAATTATTTAAAAATGTCTAATAATGCTGTGTGTGTGTTGTGAATATTTTTCCCCTAGTACAGCATGTGAAGCATGTAGTAGCTTTCAGATGGGTCCACCGACAGGCTGTTCAGCTCAACTGCATCATAGCAACATTGCCATGAGTTTTATGTAACTGATCAGCTCATCACATTTTTTCGACAGGAAAACTGACTACAAAGTCTCTGTGCAAAGAGATTAAGCACAGTCTAAATCATTGACAGGATGTTTAAGAACATTTTAACTTGGAAAAGTCTACAGTTATTATACATTTCTACTAAATCAGTTATAAAAGAAAAAAGGAGATGCATGCTGTAGAAGAAAGAAGATGCTGTGGCACAAACTAATGGGGATCCTTTGATAGAAAAGAAGAAGATGCTGTGGCACAAACTAATGGGGATCCTTTGCTAGAAAAGAAGAAGATGCATACTGTATGTTTCCAATAACAGTATTCCTCAACCAGGGTGCCATGAGACCTTCTCTGGGGCTTCGTGCCTGCGGCGAATCACACCCGTGAGGGTGTCCCAGAACAACCTCACTCCCACTCGTGTCATATTGCTTAATTAATGTATACAGGGTGCCATGAGACCTTCTCTGGGATGCAGCAGAAACATGGCTGACATGGAATTTAAATTAATTAATGTATACAAAGTGGAATCTTTCTTGTAGCTTCATCATGTACTGTGAGTGAATTGAGGCCACATATTTACGTGTTTATATTTTCCTCTTTAGCTCCTTAGCTGCTGTGTGTTTGTGTGTGTGTGCGCGCACACCATGAATTCACGTAATGTACATTAAGCTATGTGTGTTTTAAATGTGTTCCTCTTCAGAGACAGTATGTATTCTGATGACAATCTACATCAAAATGTTTAGGATGCTGTGAGAGTTTCCATTCATTTAACGGGTACCGCGACTGAAAAGGTTTTGTGCGGCAGTGGCATTTAATCAGTTGAAAAATCTCTGACTAGTTTTTGTTTTGTTTTCTGCCCATCATTGTCTACTGTCTAATGGCTATTGGGCCCCCTCTACTGTTAACTAATGTCTGCCCATATTTATATGTCCTGTTGTTGTGTCTTTGTCCATTATATGTATTTAATGGTAGGGATACGCCACAACAACTTCTCAACTGTGTTGACATGGCAATACACTTCTTGAATCTTGACTCTTTCTCAGGTTCTAATGCTATATTCATGTAATAGTGCATGAGCAGCTTACTACATAAATACAGTGATATACCATAGCCTTTGAAACCCAATTGGTAATTCAAAGTATGCCTAAATTATAGAGACATAATTTGCTGATAGTCAATGGCTGTAACCTAGGGCTATATCATGTAAATGTTAATAATAAAACATAAAACAGTGAGTATTTCTGTATACTTCCCCTGCTAGGGTGTTGAGCAGTGATACAGCAGATGAAGCCCTGGTGTATCTGACTTCTGTTCTGGGTGGAAACCCCTTACTGCTGACAGAACTGGACCTGAGAGGGAAGAAAACAGGAGACTCAGGAGTGAAGCAGTTCTGTGCTCTACTGGAGGATTCACAATACAGAGTGGAAAAACTGAGGTAAGAGGCTTTTGTGTTTGTTCTACACTGAAATACAATACAAACATCACATGTCAAATATTGGTGCCACATGACATGTGCCACACTAAGTAATAATGCCTAACCCGTCTTGTCTTAGCACCAAATGGACATTTCTGCTTTAGAAAAGTTGAGTTAGTCTTAGGCAGTGAACATATACTGTATGCTCAATAATGCAGTTATACTATCCAGTAGATGTAACACTGCCTTAACAGTTATACCATCCAGTAGATGTAACACTGCCTTAAAGTGATACTGTCCCATTTCTGCCTTAACAGTAAATTCACAGTTTTAGCAGGGGGATAGCAATACTAATTTACCATTATCATCATCAATACATTATAATCATTATTGATTTCTACACTGACATCAAACCCATCACACCTGAAAGAGCTACGTTTGGATGATAATGTAATTGGAGACTCTGGTTTGAAGCAGATATCTACTATACTCAGGAATCCAGATTGTAAACTACAAAGACTGGGGTAAATAAAGAGACGAAGAGTGATACATGTACTGTAGACAAGTACTGTGGGCTCAGCCAAAGCTGTTTTTGCTTGTACATTAATAAGCATTTAGTCTTATTGACTTTATTGGGTTAAGATATGGGTTAGAATTGTAGGAAACACTGTTAGATATTAATGCAAAGTTAGTCTAACACATTTTCTGCACATAATCATTTTAATATATCTATGGCTGGATGTTTCTGGGTAGTAATAAACTAGGAGACAATGGAGCTAAGCGTATCTCTGATCTTTTCAGAAATCCTGACTGTTCTACAGCCACTGGACTGAGCCACTAGAGTAAGGGTAGAACAACTAATGAAATAATAAACGGAAACTGTGTGTGATGAACATGTGTGCTTCTCTGTGTCTGATGAACATGTGTGCTTCTCTGTGTTACTCACTGTTATCTCTCCCCTCTCTCTCTCTCTCTCTCTCTCTCTCTCTCTCTCTCTCTCTCTCTCTCTCTCGCTCGCTCGCTCTCGCTCTCGCTCGCTCTCTCTCTCTCTCTCTCTCTCTCTCTAGACTTAAGAGCTGCAGTATAACAGAAGAGGGCTGTGCTGCTCTGACCTCAGCTCTGACATCAAACCCCTCACGTCTGATACAGATGGATCTGGATAATAATAAACTAGGAGACTCTGGTGTGAAGCAGATCTCTACTCTCCTCAGGAATCCAGACTGTAAACTACAGACACTAGGGTAAGTAAAGAAAATGTGTCATAATGATACTTTCATTGTAGGCTACTGCAGGTTTCAAATGATGGTCCCCTTCAGCCCTGCTTCCTGACATTAACCATAAGCAACATAATAATGAGTAACATCAGGTAATAGACCTTTTCATCTCCCCAGCTTGTCAGACTGTGGTGTAACAGGAGAAGGATATGCTGCTCTGGCCACAGCTCTCAAATCAAACCCCTCATACCTGGAGGAGCTGGACCTGAGGGGAAACAACCATGGACACTCTGAAGTGAAATTACTCACTGATTTACTAGAGGATCCTGCCTCTAAACTACAGAGACTAAGGCAAGAACATGTCCATGTTATACTGATCAATAATTCAATAGAAAACCAGTCAGTTTTAAATCTAAAATCAGATTTCAACAAAACATTTAGATCATGGAAGGGATGATGGTGGCTAGTAGAAAAATGAGAGTGTTGACTTACAGTATGGGGTGTTGTCTTCTTGTGGAGTGATATTAAAAAACAGCTATAAGTTCCTTGCCATTGGTAGCATGCTGATATTGAAGTCATAAGCCTGTTAGGCAGAATTATAAATGTTGAACATCTGTTAGACAGAGTTACAGACATGCAATTGTTGCTGAGCTCAATTTAAGTGAATGGACCATTGTATGGTGTAAAGACGCCAAATAATGTATTAAGAATCATAATCTTTTTTCTGATTTCTTTTTATATTTTCCAGGCTGTTGAGTAGTGATGCAGCAGATGAAGCCCTTGTATATCTGACTTCAGTTCTGGGTGGAAACCCCTTACTGCTGACAGAACTGGACCTGAGAGGGAAGATAACAGGAGACTCAGGGGTGAACCATCTCTGTGTCCTATTGGAAGATCCAGACTGCAAATTTAAGAAAGTCAAGTTAGTAATTAATATTTTTAATTTATTTGTTCAATATGTGTGTCACAAGACTTGATGTTTATGTGTTGGTTTATTTATGATGTACTGACAGATTCCAAATTATGGTCCATTCCCTTCAGCCCTGCTTCCTGACATTAGGCATAAGCAACATAATAATGAGTAACATCAGGTAATAGACCTTTTCATCTCCCCAGCTTGTCAGACTGTGGTGTAATAGGAGAAGGATATGCTGCTCTGGCCGCAGCCCTCAAATCAAACCCTTCACACCTGGAGGAGCTGGACCTGAGAGGAAATGACCCTCGACATGCTGAACTGAAGCTCCTCACTGATTTACTGCAGGATCCTGCCTGTAAACTCAAGAGTCTGAGGCAAGAAAGAGCATTTCACACTTAATGTACTTAATAATGATTCCTGAATAGCAGTGTTGCCATTGATGAAGTCTCAGTTAATCTTTATCTTTTGTTAGCCATTGTCACTTAACTAGTTCTCATATTTCTCACCCAATTATTTAAAAATGTCTAATAATGCTGTGTGTGTGTGTGTTGTGAATATTTTCCCCCTTGTACAGCATGTGAAGCATGTAGTAGCTTTCAGATGGGTCCACCGACAGGCTGTTCAACTCAACTGCATCATAGCAACATTGACATGAGTTTTATGTAACTGATCAGCTCATAACATTATTTTGACAGGAAAAGTGAAAACAAAGTCTCTGTGCAAAGGGATTAAGCACAGTCTAAATCATTGACAGGATGTTTAAGAGCATGTTAACTTGGAAAAGTCTACAGTTATTCTGCTTTTCTACTAAATCAGTTATAGAAGAAAAAAGGAGATGCATGCTGTAGAAGAAAGGAGATGCTGTGGCACAAACTAATGGGGATCCTTTGATAGAAAAGAAGAAGATGCATACTGTACTGTTCCAATAACAGTATTCCTCAACCAGGATGCCATGAGACCTTCTCTGCGGCTTCGTGCCTGCGGCGAATCACACCCGTGAGGGTGTCCCAGAACAACCTCACTCCCACTCGTGTCATATTGCTTAATTAATGTATACAGGGTGCCATGAGACCTTCTCTGGGATGCAGCAGAAACATGGCTGACATGGAATTTAAATTAATTAATGTATACAAAGTGGAATCTTTCTTCATCATGTACTGTGAGTGAATTGAGGCCACATATTTACGTGTTTATATTTTCCTCTTTAGCTCCTTAGCTGCTGTGTGTGTGTGTGTGTGTGTGTGTGTGTGTGTGTGTGTGTGTGTGTGTGTGTGTGTGTGTGTGTGTGTGTGTGCACGCACACACATTGCGAGACAGTGTGTATTCTGATGACAATCTACATCAAAATGTTTAGGATGCTGTGAGAGTTTCCATTCATTTAACGGGTACCGCGACTGAAAAGGTTTTGTGCAGCAGTGGCATTTAATTAGTTAAAAAATCTCTGACTGTGTAGTTTTTTTGTTTTCTGGCCATCATTGTCTACTGTCCAATGAATATTGGGCCCAATCTACTGTTAACTGATGTCTGCCCATATTTATGTGTCCTGTTGTTGTGTCCTGTTTGTCCATTATATGTATTTAATGTTAGGGATACGCCACAACAACTTCTCAACTGTGTTGACATGGCAATACACTTCTTGAATCTTGACTCTTTCTCAGGTTCTAATTAAGGATAGACCGATATATATATATCGGTATCGGGCCGATATTTGCATATTTTAAGTGTATCGTATCGGCCGATACGCGCGTGGTTTTTCGCCGATACGCAATATTTATCATTTTACGTCATTCGGGTTTTTTTTAAAAGCACCAAGACGCTTCATTTTTTTATTACTTGATTGTTAGAGTGGGTGTTCAAATGTTACAAGTTCTACCTCAATTTGATAATGCTAAAGGAATGTTTATTTTTAACTTGAGACCTGGAATATTTGTCATTTTTTAACCTTTTTTTAAACCCATATTGGCCCCAAATATCGGGTATCGGAAATCGGGTATCGGCCAAGGGTGATGGAAAAAAACGGTATCGCATCGACCATTAAAAAAACGGTATCGGTCGACCCCTAGTTCTAATGCTATATTCATGTAATAGTGCATGAGCGACTTACTATATAAATACTGTGATATACCATAGCCTTTGAAACCCAATTTGTTATTCAAAGTATGCCTAAATTATAGAGACATAATTTGCTGATAGTCAATGACTGTAACCTAGGCCTATATCACACAAATGTTAACTATAAAACATAAAACAGTGAGTATTTCTATATACTTCCCCTGCTAGGGTGTTGGGCAGTGATGCAGCAGATGAAGCCCTGGTGTATCTGACTGCAGTTCTGGGTGGAAACCCCTTACTGCTGACAGAACTGGACCTGAGAGGGAAGATACCAGGAGACTCAGGAGTGAAGCAGTTCTGTGTTCTACTGGAGGATTCACAATACAGAGTGGAAAAACTGAGGTAAGCGGGTTTTGTGTTTGTTCTACACTGAAATACATTACAAACATCAAATGTCAAATATTGGTCCTACATGGCATGTGGAACCTGCTTGTCTTAGTTGGGCATTTCTGGTTTAGAAAAGTTGAGTTAGTCTTAGGCAGTGAACATATACTGTATGCTCAGTAATTCAGTTATACCATCCAGTAGATGTAACACTGCCTTAACAGTAATTTCACAGTTTTAGCAGGGGGATAGCAATACTAATTAGGGCCCGAGCACCGGAGGGTGCGAGGCCCTATTGTTCTTGCTTTGTGATACATTTTTCCCGCACGTCGGGCCATTTTTGAGGTGGTTGCCATGCGTAACTTTGAACGAAACTTGGCACAGGTGTTGGATATGGTGGCACGATGGACTCCAATAAAGCTCAGCCCCCAAATCGGCCGACGGGCTCAGTAGCGCCCCCTTAAGTCATGGGCCTATGGGGCGGGACCGGCATAAAGTTGAAGCTACGGGCACCAAATTGTTTGTGCTTGTATAACTCACTAAGACAAGCAAAAAAGTCTTTAAGATGCCATGGCCACACCCAACAGGAAGTGAGGTAATTGGACTTAAAGTTGAACTTTTGTCAACTTTTGACATACGACAAAATTGTCATACCATGAACTTTGATGTACTCCTCCTGAACGGTACACTTGTTCGGTTTCGTTTAAATTTTTAAATGCTCTTAAGACATCGCAGATGATATATTGCGAAGGAATTTTTAATATGTTGTAAGAAAACAAGATGGCGGCTTGCTGAAGTCTGATGAAAAAATCACAGAAAATGTGCTTCTACTGTGCCCTTTCTGAGGGGGTTGCCATGTATATCTTTCAACATTGCTTCACAGAGGTGTTTGGTAAGGCAGCACGTACCTCTCCAAACAAGCCCCACCCCTAACTCAGCAAATGGGCTCTGTAGCGCCCCCCTAAGTCCTGGGCCTATGGGCCTGGACCGGCATAAAATTGAAGCTACGGACTCCAAATTTTTTGGGGGTGTGTATCACACTAAGACAAGCAAAAAAGTCTACAGGAAGCCATGGCCACACCCAACAGGAAGTGAGGTAATTGGACTTGAAGTTGAACTTTTTACATACGACAAAATTGTCATACCATGAACTTTGATGTACTCCTCCTGAACCGTACACCTGTTCGATTTTATTTTAATTTGTAAATGATCTTACGACATCGCAGATGATATATTGCGAAGGAATTTTCAATATGTTGTAAGAAAACAAGATGGCGGCTTGATGTATTCTGATGACAAAATGACAGAAAATGTGCCTCTACTGTGCCCTTTCTGAGGGGGTTGATATACATACCTTTCAATGTTGCTTTGCACAGGTGTTTGGTAGGGCACCACGTACCTCTCGAATCAAGCCCCACCCCTAACTCAGCACATGGGCACTGTAGGGCCCCCTAAGTTCTGGGCCTATGGGCCCAGACCAGCATAAAGTTGAAGCTATGGACTTGAAATTTTTTTGGGGTGTGTGTCTCACTAAGACAAGCAAAGAAGTCTACAGGAAGCCATGGCCACACCCAACAGGAAGTGAGGTAATTGGACTTGAAGTTGAAATTTTGACATACAACAAAATTGTCATACCATGAACTTTGAAGTACTCCTCCTGAACCGTACACCTGTTCGGGTTCGTTTTAATTTGTAAATGATCTTAAGACATCGCAGATGATCTATTGCGAAGGAATTTTCAATATGTTGTAAGAAAACAAGATGGCGGCTTGATGTATTCTGATGACAAAATGACAGAAAATGTGCCTCTACTGTGCCCTTTCTGAGGGGGTTGACATACATACCTTTCAATGTTGCTTTGCACAGGTGTTTGGTAGGGCACCACGTACCTCTCGAATCAAGCCCCACCCCTAACTCAGCACATGGGCACTGTAGGGCCCCCTAAGTTCTGGGCCTATGGGCCCAGACCGGCATAAAGTTGAAACTACGGACTCAAAATTCTTTGGGGGTGTGTATCTCACTACGACAAGCAAAAAAGTCAACAGGAGGCCATGGCCACACCCAACAGGAAGTGAGGTAATTGGACTTGAAGTTGAACTTTTGACATACGACAAAATTGTCACACCATGAACTTTGAAGTACTCCTCCTGAACCGTACACCCGTTCGGTTTCGTTTCAATTTGTATGATATCTCAATACATCGCAGATGATATATTGCGAAGGAATTTTCAATATGCTGTACGAAAACAAGATGGCGGTTTGATGAAGTCTGATGAAAAAATTACAGAAAATGTGCCTCTAATGTGCCCTTTCTGAGGGGGTTGCCATGCATATCTTTCAACGTGGCTTTGCAAAGGTGTTTAGTAGGGCAGCACGTACCTCTCCAAACAAGCCACACCCTTAAGACAGCTTATGGGCTCTGTAGCGCCCCCTTAAGTCATGGGTCTATGGGGCAGGACCAGAATAAACTTGAAGCTATGGACTCTATGGAAGCTATGGAGCTATGGATTTTTTTTTATGTGTATCTTAATAAGACAAACAAAAAATGTCACACAGTGGAAAGGCTACTCCCAACAGGAAGTGAGATAATAGGACCTCTTTTAAAACAGGAAGTTGGCCACCATTGTAGTTTGCAGTGTTTATAAAACAGTGCAAATGCATGTGTTCATTATTATAATGAATATAAACTTTTTGTATATGCCTAATATGGCAACTTGATATAGCGCCACCATGTGGTAGGCAAATGAACTGCAGTAAAAGTTAAGTTCTGAAATAGCTGTATCTCGTGAACCGAACGTCGTAGAGACTCCATTTTTGTTTTGGGCAGGATGTGATGGGGCGATATGCCCCGCCTTGAGCCGTAGGTGCGAGGGCCCGTCATCGCCGCTCGCGGCTTTAATTAATCATTATTATCATTAGTACATTATAATCATTAGCACCCCCAGTTCAAAAGAAAAATCCCTATGGAAACCACTTGGATTTTTATAGTCCAACACAATACAGGTGTGTGTGTGTGTGTGTGTGTGTGTGTGTGTGTGTGTGTGTGTGTGTGTGTGTGTGTGTGTGTGTGTGTGTGTGTGTGTGTGTGTGTGTGTGTGTGTGTGTGTGTGTGTGTGTGTGTGTGTGTGTGTGTGTGTGTGTGTGCCTGTGTCTAATGAACATGTACTGTATGTTACTCGGGTCCGTCCCCCCCCCCCTCTCTCCCTCTTTCTCTCTCTCCAGGCTTGGTAACTGCAGTATAACGGGAGAGGGCTGTGCTGCTCTGATTTCTGCTCTGACATCAAACCCATCACACCTGAAAGAGCTACATTTGAATGATAATGTAATTGGAGACTCTGGTTTGAAGCAGATCTCTACTCTACTCAGGAATCCAGATTGTAAACTACAAAGACTGGGGTAAATAAAGAGATGAAGAGTGATACATGTACTGAAGACGAGTACTGTGGGCTCAGCCAAAGCTGTTTTTGCTTGTAGATTAATAAGCATTTAGTCTTATTGACTTTATTCAGTTAAGATATGGGTTAAAGTTGTAGGAGACACTGTTAGATATTAATGCAAAGTTAGTCTAACACATTTTATGCACAGATTAATTTTAATATATCTTTGGCTGGATGTTTCTGGGTAGTAATAAACTAGGAGGCAATGGAGCTAAGCGTATCTCTGATTTTTAGAAATCCTGACTGTTCTACAGCCACTGGACTAAGGGTAGAACAACTAATGCAATAGTAAACGGAAACAGTGTGAAGAACATTTGTGCTTCTCTGTGTTACTCAGTGTCCTTGTGTCGCTGTGTCTGTCTGTCTGTCTGTCTGTCTGTCTGTCTGTCTGTCTGTCTGTCTGTCTGTCTGTCTGTCTGTCTCTCTCTCTCTCTCTCTCTCTCTCTCTCTCTCTCTCTCTCTCTCTCTCTCTCTCTCTCTCTCTCTCTCTCTCTCTCTCTAGGCTTAAGAGCTGCAGTATAACAGAAGCGGGCGGTACTGCTCTTGCTTCAGCTCTATCATCAAACTCCTCATCACACCTGATAGAACTGGATCTGGATAATAATAAACTAGGAGACTCTGGTGTGAAGCAGATCTCTACTCTACTCAGGAATCCATGCTGTAAACTACAGACACTGGGGTAAGATATGGGTTTAAGTTGGAGGGGGCACTGTTAAATGTAAAGTTAATGTAAAGTTAGTCTACCAAGTTTTCAACATATTAACTTTAATATACCTATGGTTAGATCTAGGTAGTAATGCACCAGAGGACAAGGGGGCTTGCCAGATATTGCCAGAAACCCAGGCTGTTCTACAGCCACTAGAGTAAGGGACTGTACGTTATTTACCGGGGGGGGGAGGGCTGGTGCGCTGGAAGTCCGGTCAAAAAAAAAAAATCATGCCCCCCCCCCTCCACCTCAATTTTTTCCCCATGGCCCTCCCCCCACTTCAATTTTGTTTTCCCATGGCCCTCCCCCTACAGGTACAAAAATGTAATATGTAAATTTGGTAGATGAACAACCATCATGACAACAGTCAGAGTAGCCTAC
Source organism: Engraulis encrasicolus (assembly GCF_034702125.1). Classification (NCBI taxonomy): domain Eukaryota; kingdom Metazoa; phylum Chordata; class Actinopteri; order Clupeiformes; family Engraulidae; genus Engraulis; species Engraulis encrasicolus. The sequence goes on from NW_026945917.1 coordinate 237,161, forward strand.
ATCAAGGGCGGTTGTCTGCACTATTATGTGCTATCGATATCAGTGGATACCTATGAGAAGCCGCTAGAATCTACCTCTGCGGCTGCATGGGATGCCTTTTAACTCTACTGTCACCAAGACAAATTGCAGGGACGCAGAAACTCATTTTGACCAGGGGGTGCTGTGGTCAGCGGAGGGTCTGGGAGTCCTCTCCCAAAAAAATGTTTTTTAGATACAATTTCCTGCATTCTAATCAATTTTAGGATGAAGAATGGCGAATCCCATCTGACTAACTTCTTCATGTTTTATGTAGCCTAACTAGATTTTACCTTTTTTTGTTTAACATTTCACTTCAAAATTATTAAGTTCTTGTGGAAGGGAAACGCGCACCTAATGTGGAGGTGAGGGCGTGTTCAAGAGCAAATTGCGCTGCCGTGACAGTTTCTCTCTTCTTCATGGGCAGTCTACAATGTGTGAAATTAGTAGAAATGCATGACTACGCTATGCGATGCACTTGTGAGAGGTGACCGGGCTTTCAAACAATTTACATTGTCTTGCAATTGCGACTGTGTATCTCAAGATGCATACGATCAGGACCCCTGCCTTGTCTCCCCGCCCGCGCACAAAAGCACGCACGCACACACAGGCATAGGCCTACTGCTTCCCGAATGTGATTAGGGCCTACACTCTGACGGCCAAAGAGTTTGTGCTGTGATCGGCGAGAGAAGTAGGTTAAGCGCCAAAGCAGCTGGTGCCATTGCTGGCTATTGATACAGGGAGAGTGTGAAAGCCACCTTTAGTTTGCATTTGACGTTGGCCATATTTAAGACGCACTAAAAGGTGCCGCTAAACGGTGGTCAAATCAGCAGCAAGAGGCAAAAGGAACAAATCGCCAATACTACAAAAGTCCAAAACATCTAACAATAGCACAGTCATTCCACACCGCGGCAATTCGACTTTGGCAACAGTTATGATAGACAAGCCACGCACACCATCGGCTGTGCTATAGATTCACCCCATAGCCAACGCCGAGGCTAAGATAAACTTCACCAGCAATAGGCAAGACCTAGCCTACCAATGTGCTACTACGAATCCAATCTCCACCGCAAGAAACAAAAGTCACTTCTTACCTGACACGATGCACCATTTTGGTGACATTCCCTTCTTCCGTCGCACTTTAAAGAGGCCATGCCAATTTTTTTAAACTTTCTTGAATGGTTATATGTTATAACAGTTCATAATATGTTTTCCTGGTCGTGTTAATGTGAAAGATGTTTTTTATTTCGTTTGATTGTTGTAGTTTATGAAAATAACAAAACGGCTAAGCCTGGCCAATTGAAAAAACAGGGCAGGCTTACGTCACCCTGACTACCCGCCGTTTGGCCACGCCCACTTTTGACGAGTCAAAATTCATAAACATTATGAATGGAGCATCTTGGCAACTCGTAACCAAACCTTACTCATATCATTGATAGCTAAACAGCATAAACACCCATTGTGCTGAGGATTGCACATGTAGATATGGTAACAAACCATCCATGACTTTTCACTGGATGCCTAAAAATAAAAGAATAAAGCTGAGGTGGATCCATCCGGAAAAAAACGTCCAACTACTCATCGAGTAGCTAGCACCTGGTAAGTGTCTTTCAACATTTGTTTTACACTGTAACCAATACGTAAAATATAGGCAATTAAAGTGTAAGGTGTCATGTAGATGACATTTCAATTCAAGATGCTTTCCATAAGAAAGCATCAATGATGCAGAGCTATGTTCTACCTACCTTATGCCATAGCAGCAACTGGCGCTATGCTAAGATATTGTTATGCTGAGATATTGACGGCTGTGTAATGCGTGTACATAAACACGGTATTTTTTAGTGCTTAGTAAAAAAGAAAGGCTATGAAGTTCAGTGTTATGGTTTAAATGTAAAAGTAAACCATGTGTACACATCTCTAGCGCCGAATTTCCTATAGTAGGCTTACTCTTCATAGGATGCTGTCATGAAATGCCAGTCACATTATCCATAACCTGCACAGGCCTACCCAGCCTTCGAGTGCGTTTAAATATGCGTTTTAATAGCTATGCGACCTTGCCTCCTCCACTTGCTTCTCGTCATGATGACATCACTGACAACAGCATTATATTTCAATATCTTGCAAAAGCTCAATTGTAAAGTGTTTTCCTCATTTGCAAGTGGGATGGTGAATGAACAACAGTCCCTCAAAAGTTGTTGTGGCGAGGCTGACAGCTGGGAAACTTTATCGTTTTCTCCACGGAGGAGGGCCCAGGAGGTGGGACGAGGAGACAAGCACAAGTGGAGGAGGCAAGGTCACATATTGGGATGCACACTTCATGTTGTCCTTGTAATTAATGTTAAGTGTAACACTTAATGTTTTCACAAAATTGTCTGCCTTCCAAAATGAGACATCAGTGGTCTAATGGTTAGGGAGGTGGTCTTGATATTGGGGCAGGTGCGAAACCCATCCTTACCTCTCTCCTCATCTCCATCATGGCTGAAGTGCCCTTGAGCAAGGCACTTAGCCCCACAATGCTGCAGGGACAGTAACCAATTCACTGTGATAAACTTGGTTGTTTGGGATAAAAATTGTCATTTAAGTATATCTTTCTATTTCTCCAGGTGAGAAGAGCAATGACCTGATGGCTGAGATTGGATGTATGGAAGAGACCGAGGTCCAGCACACCAAGCCAAGTTTAACCAATTAACTTCCCCATTTCAGCGTCTGCACCACACCATTTCAAAGTATTAATCAGATCATTCAGTTGTTCATAGACTTTATTTTTAGACACAAAGTACACATGCATTTTAGGGTCACGAAGGTGATACGAGGGGACGTCTATCCTGGGATGGACATATAACACATGTGCATTTTATATTAATGAATGGTTCTCTGAACTACTGTGGTATCCTGACCTGAGTTCATATTATTAATTACATGCAGTATAATCCAGGCACCAAAATACCCATGTAACTGGATACATACATATACTGGATAATAAAATACCAAAGGAAATGCCTGGACGGACATCATTTCAGTTATTTCATATACATGTATGTTATTATCACAACTACTGTGTGTCATCACTGACTACTACCACAACAGGTACAGGTCAGGAGATGAATGCATCAAGGGAGGAACGTGGGGGTAGGCACGGTGGATAAGGAGACCAGCATCACTGATAGTGAGGCGCTGGCAAAGCCCAAGTGAAGCCCCACAGGCAACTTCTTCATGATGGCGTCCTGTTCTGATAAAAAAGGAAAACATGTTATTTAAATTAATATGGTAATGCATTGTAATATACAGGTGTTAGACAATGAAAACACCTGACATTTTGGTGTGGGAAGTTTCATGGATAAATTGGACCACCTTGGTGGCCAGTCTACATTAATTGCACATTGCACTAAAGAGCAGTGTGTGAAGGCTCAATTAACAGGGAAAGAGCAAAGCACATAACAGCATGGGTGACATACCACCATTAAAAAAAAGACATGCTTCCTCTTGTGTCCACAGTTAATCCTGTTGGATGTGGTTCATCTTGGTGGTATGCAGACATTACCTTGGATAGCCCACCAAAAATGTCTAATTTTTTAACCTGTTATGGTATGTGAATTGCAATATTTTGAAGAGAACTGTGCTCTTATTACCCTGCTAATTGAACCTTCACACTCGGCGTCAGCTTCTGACACCAAGATGTTTCGTTGTCTAACCCCTGTACTGTTACAGTACTGATTGAATAAATACCTGATGTAGCACTAGGTTGTCTGAATTTAAAAATGTGATGCCAGCCAGTAGGCTAAATAATATTAATCACAACTCACTATTCATTTCTTTACCTGTGCTGCTAGGATGTAATTCTTGGACACCATCCTGACGAATCCTGGGCACATAGAACAGTCTCTCATACTTCTTCACCATGACCCATGGTTTTAGTTTGGGTGCTGACCACCTGACTCTGATGAACCTGCAATGACAAAATTATATACATCCATGTATAAATACATTACATTATAGGCCGACACTGGAGGTATAGCATAAATGGAAAGATAAAAAAATATGCATGTACCCCTAGATATGCATAAAGTGTAAATGTGTGCAGTTCAGTAATAGATGCTTCAGAATGAGGATACAGCATAATGATGATGAGATACTCTGATAACAGGTATGCGGTGCTCAAGACTTCAAATGAACCTTTTTCATCACCAGCCAAAATGGCTAATAGATGTTTCATCTCACTAGCCTAACCAGGCATACTCACCAATGGGTCAAAGTGGCTACTAAGTTTTATTTTGTACCAGCCAACCTGAGTTTTCACCAGCATTTGGCTGATTGCAATGTTTATTCAGAGTTCTGGCTGTGCTTTTATTTCTTTTGAGGGGGGATATATTCTCAGGTTTTAAATGTATGCATAAACTAATCAAAGTGTAGGCCTATAACCGGTGTAACAGACTGAGTCCCCCGTATCAACTGGCGACTCCAGGTGATACACAGTGATAGATCAAAACGAAAGTCTCAGTCCTGGTCTAAATGAATACACCCCAGATTAAGAGTGACAATTACGTCCTATCTCATCTGCTTTTCTAACATCTGCAGTCGCCAGTTGTTACGGCCCAAGATAGTCTTTCACAGCGGTAGTCTGTCCTAAATGTGTTTCTACACGTCTAACAATTCAACACCTTTTGAACACAATACAACAACATTGAAATAAGCTTACTTCTTGACGCATTGTGCAAACGTTGTGTCTGAAACAACAATAAAATCCACTTGGATCAAACGTAACGAGTGAAACCAAGTTAACCTACACAATACGTCCGAGAAGAAAAATAAAAATATGAAGGCCTGCCTGAAGCAAAAAATACAGCATTGAGTGGTGTTGTAGGTTAGCATCTTACCTGTCCCATGACGAGGATGTCGCCGCGTTGATGAGCCATCAGTGACGAACTGGTGCATAAAGGTACTTTGTAGTAGGCAATGAAGAGGCTCGGTGTAAAGTTAATACATTTACTGAAGTAGTTTTAAATTGACACGGAATAAAACAATCCACCGCAGGCAGAGTGAGTACGTGGCTAGCAGCAACAACATACACTTTCTTCTTCTCCTCCTCCCAGGATCTGTATGCCCCAAATATGCCATCTAGTGGCGCAGAATGCAATAAGGTTTTGTACATTATTAAATCTGCGCCAGTGTGGAGTACTCAGCACAATCATTTTAACATTTAGCCTATTCGGCAACGCTTATTTTTCTTTTCTTTTATCTCAAAGGCTGAGAGCAGCCTGCGAGTCCTCAGTAGAACATGTTCTCTACAATGACGTGGTTCTCTAGCAACAGCGGAGCCAATCAGTGCAAAGCTCATAAACATTATGGACAAACCGCTTAGTTCTCCTGAGAGGTGTTTTTGGGCGCAATAAAATGCTTTGAAATACACCATCAAATAACTTTCCAGCTAAAATAATGTTGCATACCAGGTCAGAGAACACCAAGGATTATGAAAAAAAAGGTGGACATGGCTATGTAATTAGAGTGGCATGGCCACTTTAAATTCACCTAATTCCTTGCTAGTTGGTCCGTTTTTGATCACTAAAGTGATGAGACTTCTCTTCACAACAAGTTCCTCCAATGGGTTTCAGACCGTGTATGTTGATGCATGCCCAAGCCAACATATCGCTGTTAATACCACTTTTATTACTACCTTGACACCACAAGCTAAACAAAACAAACATCTCTCTCGGTGCTATGCGACCATTGAACACAGATGTAAAGCACACGGCGGTGCCAATAAATAAAATCATGACTTACCAGAGGCTGTGACCACCAGTTGACTACAACACCTCTCCAAAATTCCTCTGGAAATGCCCATCAAATTTGTTGTCAAAACTTCCCAAACTGTTTAGCCCATAGGCCTATAGTTCACTTCAGCTAGTTTGATATTTGCTCACGGGCGTTTTCTATGATGCTCAATGTTCCTCCGTAGCACTAGCAATCCTGTGAAAGAGAGTCAGCGCGGGCAATCTACAGT
>NW_026945917.1:248173-263173 GCF_034702125.1 Engraulis encrasicolus
CGTTCAATGATGACTTATATGAAGAAAATGTGCTGACATGTTTTCAGGACAACCATTACACTGAGAATCAACCAATTGGGATAGATCAGCAAGGTACATTCATGTGAAAATTCTACTAAATGTAAGCTGATTGTGTTAACTGTAGGATACTTGTACATAGCCATTTGCAAGGATGTACTAAATGATTGAGACATGTACAAAAGCATTTGAAATTTGATGAAAGCAATGATAAGTGCCATTCTGTTGCGAGGAACTGCAAATTAGTTTTGGGATTTGTCCATGTTTTGAGAACGACATCTCAGTTTCAAGAAATGAGCCAAACCAATGGAGAAAAACTGTAACACACTGTCCGCCAAACTGTGCTATCTGTCTTTGCTGATGATATCTTCATGCAAGTTGCTATTTACCCGTGGTGATTTTGGAGGCTGACAGCCCTTGGGAAGAAGCTGTCTGTCCCCGTTTGTCTTGGCTGTTAGCACTGTAAGGTGTGACCCCCTCACCCCTCACCCCACACACGGCCCCTAACAGCCTCATTACCATAACAAAATGAGTGATTAGTGTATTACCTAATATATACCTTTTGTTTTATTGACTATCTTAACTGAGCACAGCACTATCGACCATACCTTTTATTTTATTGATTATCTTCACTGAGCACAGCACTATCGACCATACCTTTATTTTATTGACTATCTTAACTGAGCACAGCACTATCGACCATACCCTTATTTTATTGACTATCTTCAATAATTATTTTTATGCACTATCTTAACTGCCTGACAGCTTTAGCTCTTTCAAACACTCGCCAATCTCACCCTCCCAACGTCTAAAAATTCCAAATTAAATATCTGATGAATGAGCTGCATGCAATAGAAACACAGCGCAGGGTGAAACAAATCATAGTAATAAAATGTCTTCATTTTCAAAACATCCAATCCATCATGATACAGTGGTGATGCAAGGTAAATTTGAATTAACTTGAAGATGAGCATCAGGTGTTCCGCAAGGGCCTATTGCATTGCATGTTGTACCCACAGTACTGTGGGAGATTGAAATCGAATTGAAAACATATAGTGTAGGGTAGAGTGATAGTGTTGGATAATCTGCATCACTTCTGCATGTGCTGATACACTCTGCATATCTGTGTGGATATTCAGAATGCCTCTCCACAATAATCTGCATGTGTCAGGGTCATTAGTAGCCCTATGAAAATAGAGTGTGTCATTGTAATTGTGGTACACTGCTCTTTTGGATGAAGACATGTAAATATTACATCATCTGTGCACGACTTACAGACGAACACAGGTGTGGATATGTTGGAAGCAAGAATAAAACATCAACACATACAGACACACACTCACGGTCACATAGACTACAACAATACATACAGAAACAGATGGAGAGGGGGAACATTAGTTGTTAGAAGGGCTTATGTTTTACAATACATTGGAATTGAGGGTAGGATATGTAGACATTACAGTTGCATTATGTCAGGTTGACCTTTTGCATCTGTATAATGTTTAGCAATAACGACAGCAACTGTGTAATCTTGGAACTGAAAGACTTCAAAACTCACAACAGAAAAAAGAAAAAGTTATTTGTCACACAAATGATGATCAGTGGTGAATCTCTACTTAAATTTGGCTCCTACATAAATACTGTGTTGTTATCTCTCCCATTTTGTAGGTTGTTGTCTGATGAAGCAGAGAGAGCCTGTGAGTATCTGACTTCAGTTCTGGGTAGAAACCCCTTACTCCTGACAGAGCTGGACCTGAGAGGGAAGAAACCAGGAGACTCAGGAGTGAAGCAGTTCTGTCCTCTACTGAAGGATTCACACTGCAGAATCAAGAATCTCATGTTAGTGATTTAATGTGTTTTTTTCTGTTTATTTATGAAGTAGTTACGAGCAGGAAAGTATGATTGTTGTGTTAGCACAGTTGTGACTTGTTATTATCTGGTTTTAAATTGTGTTATTGACTAGTTTGCATGTAAGATTGCAGTAAGCATGTATTTGGCAAGGTAGTTGGCCTTGGTGTACAGCATGTATTTGGCATGGTATCTGGCCTCGTTGAACAGCATGTGATTGGCATGGTATCTGGCCTTGGTGTACATTGTACAGTAAAGCATGTATTTGGCATGGTAGTTGGCCTTGGTGAACAGCATGTATTTGACATGGAAGTTGGCCTTGGTGAACAGCATGTATTTGGCATGGTATCTGGCCTCGGTGAGCAGCATGTCTTTGTCATGGTATCTGGCCTTGAGGTACAGCATGTGTTTGGCATGGTATCTGGCCTTGGTGTACATTGTACAGTAAAGTATGTATTTGGCATGGTAGTTGGCCGTGGTGAACAGCATGTATTGGGCATGGTAGCTGGCCTTGGTGTACAGCATGTATTGGGCATGGTAGCTGGCCTTGGTGTACAGCATGTATTGGGCATGGTATCTGGCCTTGGTGTACAGTAAGCATCTATTGGGCATGGTAGTTGGCCTTGGTGTACAGCAGTGGTTCCCAAACTGGGGTCCGGGACCCCAGGGGTGGTCACGCTATTGCAAGGGGCTCGCGAAGAGAAGAGACTGACAGGCAGCGGACAAACTTTCTGAACTCTGAGTGGCGCCCTGACGGACAGCGGACAGACCCCCTAACCCAGGGGTGTCAAACATACGGCCCGCGGGCCGCATCCGGCAACTTCCGGATGCGGCGCACGTATGTTGCAGCAGCCCCTTGCTTTCCCAACTTTCAGTGTTTATTTGTGTTAAAATGTGTCTTTCGAAATGTCTATCGTCGGAAACTATGTCGGAACGCACGTACAGTCGGCAACAGCTGTTGCAGATAAGAATGGACAACTTAAGCAATGTATTGGATATACCAACGAAGACGCTGGAAGAATTAGGAATACTCCGGCGGCATAGGACTACATCAGACCCGTCTACCTCGCCTACATGGACACGCCGAAAGCGATGCTCCAGAATTAGGAAAAGGGGCAAACGAGGTGGCGTCGAAACACGGCTTGCAGCCAACCCAACTCGTCCAGCAATACCATCAATTCTCTTGGCAAACGTCAGATCTCTGGTCAATAAGATGGATGGCATACGGCTACTAAGATCAGCGAACAAAACCGTGAGGAACTGCTGCGTGATGGTGTTCACAGAATCATGGCTGAACAACGGCATACCCGACTCGGCTTTACAACTGGAACAACTAACGTGCCTCCGAGCGGACAGAGCCCTTGCAGAGAAAAAACGAGGGGGAGGAATATGTGTTTACACACATGATGCTTGGTGCAATAATGCTACGGTGGTACAGAGGCACTGCTCTCCACCAGTGGAGTTCATGATCATCAAATGCCGACCCTTTTATTTACCCAGAGAAATATCTGCTATCCTATTAGTCGCAGTATATCTCGCCCCCAGCAACAACAACGGCATCAGAAGCGAGGCACTGAACGAGCTGCATCGGGGCATCAGTGAACATCAAGATGCACACCCAGATGCCTTCACAGTGGTCCTGGGAGACTTAAACCACTGAAATCTCAAAACAATACTTCCAAAGTTTCACCAACATGTCAACTTCCCAACAAGAGAACAAAACACCCTGGACCTTGTTTACACAAATCAAAAGGGTGCATACAAGGCAAAGCCCATCCCGCACATCGGTTCATCAGACCACATAACGATCCTGTCACGATTTCAATACCAGAGAACCCAAGTGCAGGCAAGGATGGATGAGGAGGCAAGTTTCAAGGTTTGGGGGTGGATTTTAATAAACTCAAAATTGAATGGCAAGAGCCAAACGGACAAAAAAATGCAAAACAAAAACCCACGAGGGGGAAAACATGAAACAACACTAAATACACTACAAACGAAACACTTACTACATTCAGGGGGTTGGAAGTCAACAGATCAACACACAGAGGTCCGGGCGGGTTTGACAAATGAATCCACAAGGAACAGCAGAAACACCAGGGTAAAATACACAGAGGGCAATTACAGAGAATGCACACGATAGGTAGAACACAACAGGATTCAGGTGGTTGACGAGACAAACGGGGATACAAACGAGACACAGGCAATCAAGGACAATGAACAGGTAACAAGACAGGTGAAGACAATGATGGGGAAGACAGGCAAAGACAACGATGGGCCAAGCAGACAATGACAAAGAAATCATGGGCAACAATGATTGCAGGGCAGGCAATAGAACCAGATACATACAGGGGAAGACAATCAGAGAGAGAGAGAGACAGTAAGAGACAGAGCGAGAGGCAGACAGACAGACCGACCGAGAGAATCAGACAGGCAGGGAGACAGAACTAGACAGGAAGAGAGAGCGAGATACAGAGAGGGAGAGAGAGAGAGAGAGATACAGAGAGAGAGAGAGAACGAGAGAGAGAGCAAGAGAGAGAACGAGAGAGAGAGAGCAAGAGAGAGAACGAGAGAGAGAGAGCAAGAGAGAGGGCAAGAGAGAGAACGAGAGAGAGAGGAAGAGAGAGCGAGACAGGACCAGACAGAGAGAGCGAGACAGGACCAGACAGAGAGAGAGAGAGAGAGAGAGAGCAAGAGAGAGAACGAGAGAGAGAGCAAGAGAGAGAGCGAGACAGGACCAGACAGAGAGAGCGAGACAGGACCAGACAGAGAGAGCGAGACAGGACCAGACAGAGAGAGAGAGAGAGAGAGAGAGAGAGAGAGAGAGAGAGAGAGAGAGAGAGAGAGAGAGAGAGAGAACCAGATAGGCAGAGAGAAAACCAGAGACATACAAAGTAAAGGCATTAGGCAATAAACAAGGCCAACATTACAGAGGCTGGGGCGTGAGTTCATGACAGATCCTGCTACTGCCAGCTTACAGACAAAGGGCAAAACTCACCAAACCAGTTCAGAAGGAGGTGAGAAAATGGCCAGAGGGGGCCGTTTCACGACTACAAGACTGCTTTGAAACCACAGATTGGGACATTTTCAAAACAGCTGCCACCCACAGCAATCACATTGACATTGAGGAGTACACAGACACCGTGACCTCCTACATCACAAAATGCATCAATGATGTTACAGAAATAAAACACATCACCACCAGGGCCAACCAGAAGCCATGGTTCACAGGAGACGTTCACCGACTGCTGAGGGCCAGAGACAAAGCCTTCAGAGCAGGAGACGTAGCCGGTCTAAAAACAGCAAGAGCAAACCTGTCCCAGGGCATCAGGAAAGCAAAAAAGGAATACTCGGACAAAATAACAACACACTTCAAAGACAGCAGAGATGCACAGAGCCTGTGGCAGGGCATACAGGCCATCACGGACTATAACCCTGCACCACGAAGCTGTGACAACAACACCTCTCTGCTAAACGACCTGAACAGTTTCTTTGCCCGTTTTGAAGCACAAAATGACACTCATCCACAGAAAACTCCCCCTCCCCCCCATGATCAACCCCTTTACCTGTCCTCTGCCAGTGTGAAGAGGACACTGGCCACCATCAACCCACGCAAAGCAGCTGGCCCAGACAACATACCTGGCCGAGTGTTGAAGGATTGTGCAGAAGAGCTGAAGGATGTCTTCACAGACATCTTTAACATCTCTCTGGAGCAAGCAGTCATCCCATCACTTTTCAAAGCTGCTACCATCATACCCGTGCCGAAGAAATCATCACCATCATGCTTCAATGACTACCGTCCTGTAGCACTGACGCCCATAATCATGAAGTGCTTCGAACGGCTAGTCCTGTCACACATCAAAGCCACCCAACCCCCCAACCTGGACCCCTACCAGTTCGCATACCGAGCCAAGCAATCCACGGAGGATGCAATTTGCTCTGCCCTCCATCCAGCCCTCACCCACTTGGACAATAAAGACTCATATGTGAGAATGCTGTTCATTGACTTCAGTTCAGCATTCAATACCATAATACCACACCAACTCATCAGAAAACTGGACAAACTAGGTCTCAGCACCTGCCTCTGCAACTGGCTGCTGGACTTCCTGATGCAAAGACCACAAGCAGTACGGGTAGGGAATAACACCTCAAGCACCCTGACCCTGAGCACGGGGGCTCCGCAAGGTTGTGTTCTCAGCCCCCTGCTGTTCACGCTGCTGACACACGACTGCACAACGACCCACAGCACTAACCATCTAGTGAAGTTTGCGGATGATGCAACACTGGTGGGCCTCATCACCAAGGGCGATGAGACTCACTACAGAGAAGAAGTAGACCTGCTGGCCACATGGTGCAAAGACAACAACCTCCTGCTGAATGTCAACAAGACCAAGGAGATTGTTGTCAACTTTCAGAGGGTCCAAAAACAACTGCCACCACTGACCATCGACGGCGATGCTGTGGAGAGAGTGAGCAGCACCAAGTTCCTTGGAGTGCACATCAGCGACGACCTCTCTTGGACCACCAACACTACATCACTGGCGAAGAAGGCCCATCAGCGTCTCTACTTCTTGCGCAAACTAAAGAAGGCAAGTGCTACACCCTCCATCATGACAACATTCTACAGAGGAACCATAGAGAGCGTCGTGTCCAACTGCATCACAGTGTGGGGAGGAAGCTGCAGGGAGAAAAACAGGAAGACACTCCAGCGTGTTGTGAACACAGCGAAGAAGATCATTGGAGCACCACTCCCCTCCCTGCAGGACATTTACACCACATGCCTTACCCGGAAAGCACTGATGATCATCAAAGACACAAGCCACCCTGCACACGAACTGTTCAGCCTCCTGCCCTATGGAAAGAGGTACAGGCGCCTCCGTTCCCGTACCACCAGGCTGGCAAGCAGCTCAATGCACCAAGCGATCAAGTTACTGAACACTCAACCCACTCTCCCTCCACTGTCAGCCTCTAGCCAGCAAGGCCACTGACAACCCCCCCCCTCATCCCCCACCACCATATCTGCGACTGAAACGTTCCACCTGCACTACTATTTTTGTGACTGAACTCTCAACCTGCACTAACTCAAAACACACACACACACACACACACACACACACACACACACACACACACACACACACACACACACACACACACACACACACCACACCACACACACACACACACACACACACACACACACACACACACAAGCACACTGCACTTTCTGCACTAAACCCAAACATACACACACTGACACACAAATCACACTGACACACAACTCACACACACACACACACACACACACACACACACACACACACACACACACACACACACACACACACACACACACACACACACACACACACACACACGAACACACACACAGACGCATACCGCACCTTCTACCTGCACTAAACACACACACACACACACACACACACACACACACACACACACACACACACACACACACACACACACACACACACTGCTGCTGTTGTACTTGATAGACCTTTTTAATATTTATTTTTCTTCAAAATGCTACTACTATTATGTCAGAACGCTATAAAGGACTCTTTGAGGGGAAAAAAAAGCAAAAAAAAAAAAAAGCACAACAATTACCTCTTAAAGGGATAGGTCGGTATTTTGCATTTGGGACCTTAATTATGGTGTATCATACACTGAGCTACCCACCTGTGTCACTTTTGTTTGATTTGAAGCCTTCCGTGAGATTTTGGGTTTGGCCGATATCCACAAACCACCATACAACGGGAGTCAGCGGGGCACAGACTTAAAATCCGTCGTACACGCATAAACAGTATTTTCTTATTTTGTTTAGGGTCATTGGGATGATACAATTACGTTTCCGCCTCATTTCAATATTTAAATCTCCCGGGTTCAGTGAACGAATTAAAAATCTGTATTGACTGAGGTGTGCCACGTCATCTTTCTGCGACGCTCATTCTGACAGCCAGCCAGCTACGGCAGTCGGGCCGGCAACATGATACTGTAACAAGAAGCAAACGTTGAAGCTCTCGGTTTTTAACAGTTCTTCGGCTAGAACTTTGCTATGGGTTGAATGTGCGCATATACTGGATGCTGAAACTAAACGACAAGCTTTATGAAACCGTGGCATTTTGCGTTGAGATGGAAAAGGAATGCGCCACGCCACACTCTCCTGGATACGAGGCTACGTGTGTGCGGCTTTTGCGCCAAAGGTCTTTCTACCAGCTAAACCAAATAGCAGGACAGAAGTGACAGCGTCAGAAAGAAAACAATGATGTTCCGATTGCTGATGGAGACAACAGAGGTAAGGACATATTATGTATCTAGAGTTTTTGAATGGCTAATCTTGGTGTCGCCTCAAACTAGCTCTCTTCTCGGTGCCTTCGTATGGCTGTTCATGCTACCAGCTACAGATAGTCAAATGAATCAAAGCTACGTTTGGTCTCAAACAAAATTGTACACGGAAAATACGAATAGTATTCCTTCAGTAGGCAAGACAATCACAATCATATGATAACCCCTGCACCAAATCATGGGGTATACTAATAAGTACAGTTGACTTTTACTTTTACTACTAGTAAAAACATTCAGCTGTCTAGCCTACTGAGACATGGTAGGCTACATTGATTCTCATGTCATATCACTTGGAGGTTTTACAGTGTGATACTGATCTGATGTAGTGACACACTTCTTTATTTATTTAGGAAGGTGCCAAGTAACTCTGGAGGATATTCTCGCCATGACGAATCGAGCTGGTATCAACATTCTTCGAAGTTGATTCGGAGATTATAGAAAAAAAACTCGCAGGAACACACAGCTTTCAATTGAGTAAGTCGCCGAGGAATTTGTAAATTCTGTTTGATTTACTATGCCCAGACAGCTTTGTCGATATTGGGGTCAGTCAGTGACGTTAGTAGTAACTTCACAGCTAGTGCCACGATTGTATAGATTATTATTTGTTCTGTTGTCTTTCATGTCAGTGGATTATCCAAGAAGCATTTTCATTGCAGTATACTAATCAATTATTTATGAACATAAGCTGTGGTTGTACCACACCCCCCCCCACCCCACCCCCCCACACCCCAAAAAAAAACCCGTCATTGACTGAAGTGTCCCTACCTCTTACTTGCTGTATTGTGATCATCTGTCTTGTAGGAAATGCTGTACACAACGCCCAGCGCCCTGGGAGCTGAACGTCTGCGGCCAGGTTACAGTACAGAAGGGTCATCCAAGGTGCATCATGACCCTCATCCATCTCCCACCATACCATATGCTGGATGGAGTCAGAGTCTCTACATTGACTTATCATCTTGTGTTATATTGAGTAATTACAATGAAGTTATAAATCTAGTTGGTAATACTACACATAATTTGACATTACACATCTTAGGTGCATTGTGGGGACCCCTTATTGGACCAAATGTAGCTGGTTCGAATCCCTCCTGACCTCTCCCTACATCTCCATCCATGGCTGAAGTGCCCTTGAGCAAGGCACCTAACCCCACATTGCTCCAGGGACTGTAACCAATACCACTTTTGGTAAATGAAAGCATCAGCTAAGTGCAATGCATTTTTTTTTAAAAATGCAATGAAATGAAAATGTAATATTCCATGTCTTTTGATAACATTTGTACATTAATTTCATGCATCATTCCATTGTAACAATCATAGGGACTCTCTCAACTTCCACCTGCACAATATCTTGGACTCACAGGAAGAGATTACCTACATAATTCAAAAGACACCGCACACTGCTTACCATTCTTTTTCTTACTTTATTTTGACACACAGGGCAAAATGCGTTGTTAGCTCAGAAAAATTAAGGAAGAAAAAGAACAATAAGCAGTGTGAAATGTCTTTTGAATTTTGTTCATTGTTCACCTTCTCCTGCCTCACATCAGCACCTGCATTGCTGAGGGCTTGTGCACAAGGACTCTCTTGAACTTAGGTCATCAATATAATGTGATGGCCATTGAAAATAAATTTTACACATTTATCCATTTGTCATTACTGCCCCAAGAGTCATTACTTTACCTTCTTTACATAAAGGAAAAGAGAGAAGATTTTACTGGGACTTAAATGTCAGCAGGTGTGACCAATAACAATGTGTACATCATACTTGTAATCATTCAGTCATTAACAATGTAGGAAGAAGTGAAGAATCTTGTAATAATGTAAGAAATGTCTTATTGGGTAACCAAGATGTCACTATGAAACATCAGAAAGTATTTTAGATAAATAGGGTTTAGGACCTTCCGAAATGATTGCTCCATCATGACACTAAAACATACATGTCTGTTCTTGGGACTGGAGTGGAGAGTTTTCGTGGTGGAGTGTTTGTTACACTCAGTTTATTCTATAGAGGGGTTGTCTCCTTTCCAGCACTCAGTCCATTAGGTCCTTTCAGAAGGTCTGGCGTCTATCTGGAAAATAGAAATGACAATTGTAATGTATTATGTATGGCCATTGAACAGGAATGGTAAAGGCCAATCACATGAGTGCACAGTAGGTGATGGCAGTAATGTAACAGAATGTGAAACTCATAAAGAAGATTGTCTGCTCTCCAGATACACCGTGATAAGTCAAAAGGTGTTAGTTGAAGGCCACTGGACTTTTTTTTATAATATTGGACAGGAAAGCAATGGGCATTTTGCCACAGTAATACTGGATGGAAAAACCCTTTGAAAAATATTGACACGAAAGTAATTATAATTAATATTATATTAGTATTAGTAACTAATATTATAATTAGTATGAATGGTGTACTGTATGGGAAATACTACAAACGTGGCTCATAACTGTTTTTTCCCCTGAGCCACACATAGCCCATGTGTTGCAACAACATTTCAGTTTTTACACATAAAATGTGTTCGTGATAACTCGCCTATGGAATACACCCTGGTGTGTTGTTTAGACTTCTAAAACAAATGCAGTGGAGTGGTAGGCCTGATGTGTTTACCTTTGTGGTAGACCATGCCGGTGCCAAACCGAAGTATTATCCAGACGACCGTCTTCAGGTGGTAGTGTTCGTCTGCGAAGGGCTAGTGAGAAACCGGGTCAGGAAATGACTGCACAGTAGATCTGATGGCTGGTCAACGGTGGGCTGCTATTCACAGGGGTCGATTGAGGACGTCATGGAAAGTCCAGCTCTTGAGTCTTGACCTTCTCCTGTCTTTCTAAATAATAAATAAAGAAGCGTGTAAATACACCAATATCACTGTAAAACCTACAACTAGTATGACCCGAAGATCAAGCAATGTAGGCCTACCAGTTATTGGCTAGACAGTCGAATTACGTGCCGTCAGTTTTACTAGCAGTAAAAGTGAAAACCACAGTCGACCTACTCCATGATTTGGTGCAGGGCTTTGACAGGCTTATCATCATGTGATTGTCATTGTCTTGCCTACTGAAGGACTACTATTTTCCGTGTACAATTTTGTTTGAGACCAAACGTAGCTTTGATTCATTTGACTATCTGTAGCTGGTAGCATGAACAGCCATATGAAGGCACCGAGAAGATAGCTAGTTTGAGGCGACATCAAAGTTAGCCATTCAAAAATTCTAGATAAATAATATGTCCTTACCTCTGTTGTCTCCATCAGCAATCGGAACAGCATTGTTTTCTTTCTGACGCTGTCACTTCTGTCCTGCTATTTGGTTTTGCTGGTAGAAAGACCTTTGGCGCAAAAGCCGCACACACGTAGCCTCGTATCCAGGAGAGTGTGGCGCATTCCTTTTCCATCTCAACGCAAAATGCCACGGTTTCATAAAGCTTGTCGTTTAGTTTCAGCATCCAGTATATGCGCACATTCAACCCATAGCAAAGTTCTAGCCGAAGAACTGTTAAAAACCGAGAGCTTCAACGTTTGCTTCTTGTTACAGTATCATGTTGCCGGCCCGACTGCCGTAGCTGGCTGGCTGTCAGAATGAGCGTCGCAGAAAGATGACGTGGCACACCTCAGTCAATACAGATTTTTAATTCGTTCACTGAACCCGGGAGATTTAAATATTGAAATGAGGCGGAAACGTAATTGTATCATCCCAATGACCCTAAACAAAATAAGAAAATACTGTTTATGCGTGTACGACGGATTTTAAGTCTGTGCCCCGCTGACTCCCGTTGTATGGTGGTTTGTGGATATCGGCCAAACCCAAAATCTCACGGAAGGCTTCAAATCAAACAAAAGTGACACAGGTGGGTAGCTCAGTGTATGATACACCATAATTAAGGTCCCAAATGCAAAATACCGACCTATCCCTTTAATGTTAATGTATGTTCTCTACAAGTCTTCTGTTTTCCAGTCTTGCACTTTAAATGTCTGTATGAGCGCTGTCTATGTCCATACTGTCTTAAGTCCATATATAAGTACTGTCTATGTCTATACTGTCTATGTCCTTACCTAGATTAGTCTATGTCTGTATGGGAAAGCAAGAAATGTGATTTCAAATTCTTTGTATGACCAGTGCATGTAAAGAAATTGACAATAAAACCCACTTGACCCACTTGACTTGACTTGACTAAATCTCTGAGAAGTGTGTCCCCTATAGAACTTTGAGACAGACGTCACCTCCCTTGAATTGGTAATGATTGATTGCTTCCAAACAAAGTGGCGTATTTGCGGGACTCTTGACTGTTGCGTCACTAGAACGGCACGGCCTGGCTAGCTTTGGCAGAGCCTGGGAAGGAGTCATTGAAAATGCTCCCTATCCCCACCCAGTATACAGTGTAATGAGGAGCCCGTTCTGGGCCCCCTATGTTCCCTGGATCCCATGTTCCCATGCTGACAGGTTTGGGTTAGGGATGGGTTTTGGTTTATGCAGATTAACTTTCTCTGGTGACCTGGGGAACATCTTGTTAGTATGCTCCCCTGAGAAGCAGACGAGGTAAGAGGAAAGCTGCCAATCACCCCCACAGGAGGATGAAACTGATGTGGTATTCATATACAGATGGATGAGAGTCCATATTGGCTGTAGTATTCATGACATCACTAATATGCAGATGGATGAGAGTCCATATTGGCTGTAGTATTCATGACATCACTAATATGCAGATGGATGAGAGTCCATATTGGCTGGTTATTACTGATGGATGAGAGTCTATATTGGCTGGTTATTACAGATGGATGAGAGTCTATATTGGCTGGTTATTACAGATGGATGAGAGTCTATTTTGGCTGGTTATTACAGATGGATAAGAGTTTATATTGGCTGTTTGTTGTGGATCACTGCAGTGTGTCCAGCTGCATTATTACATCTCATCTCATTTGGCTGAAAAGTTTAACTATGAAACACATATTGACAATCTTCCTAAAAAGCTTAGACCAAAACTGAGTGTTTATTTTCGCTTGAAAAAATGTTTTCCTGCCAGGGGCGCTGCCAGAAATGTTGGGCACCATGAAAGATTCGAATCTTGGGCCCCCTTAAGGGCCCCTCTCAGTGCTTGGGCCCTTAGAATCTGTACCACTCCCCCCTTGTGGCCCCCATGCCTCCTGCTGCTAGGTTGCAATTGGTCCAGAGCACATTTTTACCTATATTAGACTATGGTGTCATATTATATATGCATGCGTCCACCTCTCTTTTAAAGAAATTGGATGTAGTTTACCATGCAGCGCTGCGTTTTATTACCAATGCAAATATGAGAACACATCACTGCAAATTTTATGAAAAGGTAACATGGACCTCATTAGAACTCAGGAGAAAAAGCCATCGGTAACACTTTATTTTAGGGTGACATCTATTAGCACTAATACATACAATGTTAATGCCTGCATAAGTACCTTGTAAGGCATGTACTAAGCAAACGCTAAGGCCTACTAGGTCTTTACTAAGGTTAAATTGGTAATAAATCCCTTATTGTGCATGAACAAGACATTTGCGAATACATGTCTAACAAATGTTTGCTTAGTACATGCCTTACAAGTTACTTATACAGGCACATTGTGTGTATTAGTGCTAATAGATGTATCCCTAAAATAAAGTGTTACCAAGCCATCTCCTCATTTTTATTGTGAAGGCATTGGTTGGTAAACTTCCAGCATATATCAACTGTCTGGTGTCACGCCAGGTTAGTTCCTATGGCACTAGGTCAGGAGATAAAATAATCCTAAACCTTGGAATAACCTCCACAGCATTTTAAACTTGGAATCTGTCCCCTCTATTGATACTTTTAATCTCAGTTTTACTGATTTTAATCTCAGTTTTACTGTTTTTAATCTCAGTTTTACTGTGTTTGTTTTATGTCATTCTGTGTTAGTTCAGTTGTGTGGTCCCTGTATTTCCTGTCTGTTGTGTGCTTGCTCTTACTGTTTGGTGCTTGTCTGCCTTGCTTGTTAGTCTTGCTCTTACTGTTTGGTGCTTGTCTGCCTTGCTTGTTAGTCTTGCTCTTACTGTTTGGTGCTTGTCTGCCTTGCTTGTTAGTCTTTG
The DNA here is from genome assembly GCF_034702125.1 of Engraulis encrasicolus. Taxonomy (NCBI): domain Eukaryota; kingdom Metazoa; phylum Chordata; class Actinopteri; order Clupeiformes; family Engraulidae; genus Engraulis; species Engraulis encrasicolus. The sequence goes on from NW_026945917.1 coordinate 262,472, forward strand.
TCTAGTGTCTATCTGCTTGCACCTGATATCCCATGTCTGATATGTGTAGCCTATGAGCTGTGCATATCCTTGCATGTACTCTGTTTGTTTGTCTTAATGCTGTCTTGGCCAGGACTCCCTGTAAGAAGAGGTTTCACACCTCAATGGGACCTTCCTGGATAAATAAAGGTCAAATAAAAATAACATAAAATTACTACACAGTAAGAGATACAGAAAGCTGCCCATTGTGTGTGTGTGAGTGTGAGTGTGAGTGTGAGTGTGAGAGAGAGAGAGAGAGAGAGAGAGAGAGAGAGAGAGAGAGAGAGAGAGAGAGAGAGAGAGAGAGAGAGAGAGAGAGAGGAGAGAGAGAGAGAGAGAGAGAGAGAGAGAGAGAGAGAGAGAGAGAGAGAGAGAGAGCACTGTCCACGCACATTAAAACGCTGGAAAACAACTCCAAGGATACGCTGCTCTGCCTCCCCTCCCCCTGTTTGAAGTCACCACAGTTACAAAAGACTTCATATTTTCTAATCATCATGGAAATATCATTAGCAGACTATCAACAGAGAACGAGAGAGAGAGAGAGAGAGATTTTATAAAACAACTCCAGAGCCCACGTATTGACTCCAGTATGGAACTGATCCAGTGCTGTGTAAACGCCTGGGATCCAAAGATACGCTGCTCTGCCTCCCCTCCCCCTGTTTGAAGTCACCACACTTACTACAC